>NC_058086.1:172299379-172457483 GCF_014858855.1 Bufo gargarizans | reverse complement strand
GCTAAGGGGTTATGATCTGAGGCTGATGGGGTCCGATCAGAGGCTGGTGGGTGTATGATCTGAGGCTGATGGGGGTCCAATCTGAGGCTGATGGGGGTCAGATATGAGGCTGATGGGTGTATGATCTGAGGCTGATAGGGGCCCGATCTGAGGTGATGGGGTCCGATCTGAGGTGATGGGGTCTGATCTGAGGCTGATGGGGATCTGATCTAAAGCTGATAGGGTCTGATCTGAGGCTGATGGGGGTCTGATCTGAGGCTAATGGGTGTCTGATCTGACTGATGGGGTCTGAGCTGAGGCTGAAGGGGGTCCAATCTAAGGCTGAAGGGGGTCCAATCTAAGGCTGAAGGGGGTCCGATTTGAGGCTGATGGGGATCCGATCTGAGGCTGATGGGTGTCTGATTTGAGGCTGATGGGGTCTGATCTGAGGCTAAAGGGGGTCTGATCTGAGACTGATGGGGTCTGAGCTGAGGCTGAAGGGGGTCCGATCTAAGGCTGAGGGGGGTCTGATCTGAGGCTGAAGGGGGTCTGATCTGAGGCTGGTGGGATGCCGATCATGAGTTAGTGGGATTCCGCTCTGAGGCTCGATGATGGTCTCTGATCTGAGGTGTGATGGAGCTTAGGTGGGGTCTAGATTTTGGTGCCTGATCTGGGTATCTGCATGAAAGAATAGGGGTCGGATTTGAGGCATTAGGATGAGGATTGAGGGGTCTGATTTGAGAGCCTAGATGAAAAATAATTTTTTGCCTTGGATTTTCCTTCCTCCAGAAATCCTAAGTCGCCGGTCTATAGGCTGCACAGTACAGGTATTATGTGCGCTGTGTGATGACAATTCTGATTTAATATCCTACTTGCATAGTCACAACTGAAACATTGTATCAGTAATCTGACAATTTATGCTCCGCAGTGAACTACAACATCCTAGTATGCCCAGACCAGGAGTTGTAGTTTGGGGAGCAGGGTCTCCAGCAGCACAGAGGATTTCAGGAGAGGAGTGTGCTGATCCTGTGGAGATCACAGGGTGAGAGCTACATAGTTGAAGGAGCAGGGTCCCAGCAGCACAGAGGATTTCAGTGTGTACTGATCTTGTGGAGGTCACAGGCTGAGAGTTACATATTCGAAGGAGCAGGGTCCCAGCAGCACAGAGGATTTTAAGTGTGTGCTGATCTTTTGAAGAGGTGCTAATCTATTCACTCTTAGGGCTCATGCACACGAACGTATTTTCTTTCTGTGTCAGTTACGTTTTTTTGGCGGACTGTATGCGGAACCATTCATTTCGATGGGTCCAAAAAAATGCAAGTTACTCTGTGTGCGTTCCGTTTACGTATGTCCGTATTTTTGTTCCGCAAAAAAATTGAACATCTCCTATTATTGTCCGCATTACGGAGAAAGATAGTACTGTTCTATTAGGGTCCAGCTGTTCCATCTGTATTTTTTGTGGATCCGTTTTTTGCAGACCACAAAATACATACGGTCGTGTGCATGAGCCCTTATTATGAGGTTAGTGAGGACAGGTCTGGATGTGACTACTTTTTAGTTACTATGGAAACACCCCGTCCCCAGTTTATCTTTCATTTCCGTGAAATCCACATGTGGTTCCTAGTAAAACGTTCCTGGTTTCTCACTTTTCCTGCGAACGCTCGTAATAATGGATCGGCGTCTCACCAGTTACACACATTTATATAAAGCAGCTTTTTATTTCTAGCAAAAAGATTTTCCATCCAAGCAAGAGACGTACAGCCCCGGATCAGAGCGCGGATATCGCCGGATCTACCGGAGACCGCCCTGCACCCCCCCCCCCCCCCCCATATATAACTGTATGTGAAAAGAGCAGAAAAATGTACACAAAGAAAGAAAAGATCCAGAGCAATGTCTGAGCCGCCCACGTATATCCCAGGGGCCCGGGGCCCCAGCATCGCCTCACACGCACAGAAGTGCTCATGGATCCATTCACTTTGGCCGAGGCGCTTTCCATAGTATCGCTTGTAAGCAGCAGCCCAGCCGTGCCTCAGAGCGTAGCGCTCACAGGGGTCGTAGTCCTCGCAGGTCTAGCGCTGGCGCTCGTCGGGGACTCTTGGCGCGCTCACGGATTCTGCAGCCAAAGGAAATGACATAATGAGCCCACAATATGTACAGATTAGATCTCTATATAAGTGAGCAAAGAGTTCTCTGTTCACATCCAGACTGCACATTCTAATCTCCTGTTAGCGCTCAGCACTCGAGAGAACATGGAACGGGTCAGGAGACGTAATAGAAAGCAACCGGAAAAGATGGGCTAGTAGCAAATCTAGGTGTCTGTCTCCTTATACATAAGAATAGAGGATGCAGAATTGTGAAGGCAGCTCTGGATGTGACTGGAGTATAGCACATGTAACAGCAGAATTATGAATGCAGCTCTGGATGTGACTGGAGTATAGCACATGTAACAGTAGAATTATGAATGCAGCTTTGGATGTGACTGGAGTAATATTTGTAAAATAGAATGCCAGGTAAGTCTTGTTGTGTCCGTTCTCCATGCGCTATATGTACGTGTTCAGTACAGACGTGTCGGGGACACGTGGACTCTTGGGTCGTTTTCTTGCTCTCACCTCTCGTTCATACGCACGTTCCGGTGTTGGGACGGCAGGAAGGAGTTGGCTCTTCTTGAGTTAAGAAACAAATCCTGCAGCAGAAATAATATCATGGTGATTGGTATAAATGTGGAGAAGAGAGAGAGAGAGACAGCAAGGAGGGAGAGACAGCAGAGATAGAAGAGACAGATAACAGAGGTAAAAAAGACAGCAGAGATAGAAGAGACAGACAGCAGGGATAGAAGAGACAGACAGCAGGGATAGAAGAGACAGACAGCAGGGATAGAAGAGACAGACAGCAGGGATAGGAGAGACAGCAGAGACAGATAGATAGAAGAGAGAAAGGAAAGGTGAGAGACAGAGGAGATAGACAGCAAAGTTAGAGAGCAGGTAAAAACTACAGAGATCGAAAAGAAAAACAACACAGAGCGCAGAGACAGACAGCAGAGATGGAAGAGACAGCAAAGATGGAAGAGACAGCAGAGATGGAAGAGACAGCAGAGATGGAAGAGACAGCAGAGATAGAAGAGACAAAGAGCAGAGACAGACAAGATGCAGGTTGTAGAGGTCTGGTTTATCTCATAGACATAGAGCATTGATACCTGTAACAAAACCCCAGCTGTATGAAATCCAGGCAAAGCCCCCTCTTTTAGCATTAGAAAGGTCTTTACCGTAACTCGCTCGTTGGACTACGTGGCTTTCATTTGAGCTCTAGAGAAGAGACTTGAAACATCAGTGACTTAACCATCTACCATCTGTGACAACTGCTGTTTTTAGAGGGAGACAAAGGTAGTTGTCCACCACCTGCCCCCATTACTGGTATGGTATGTAACTGGAGTGAACACAAATCCTTCTACTAGCTGTGCATTATCGCCAGCCTGTATTCTGTCTGTGAACTCTGAATATAGCAGCCTGTATTCTGTATATGCATCTGATTATGGCAGCCTGTTTTCTGTCTATGCCTCTGATTATAGCAGCCTGTATTCTGTCTATGGCTCTGAGTTAAGACAGCCTGTATTCTGTATTATGCATCTGATTATGGCAGCCTGTATTCTGGTCCTGTGACTCTGGGAATAGCAGCCTTATATCTGTATATGCATCTGATTATGGCAGCCTGTTTTTGTCTATGCCCTCTAGATTATAAGCAGCCTGTAATTCTGTCTATGGCTCTGAATTATAGCAGGCCTGATATTCTGTATATACATCTGATTATGGCAGCCTGTCTTCCCTGTCCATGGCATCTGTATTATAGCAGCCTATATTCTGTCTGTGACGTCTGATTATAACAAGCCTGTTTTCCTGTCTATGCCTCTGATTATAGCAGCCTGTATTCTGTATATGCATCTGATTAATAACAGCCTGTATCTGTCCATGCCTCTGATTATAGCAGCCTGTAATGTCTATGCCTCTGATTATAACAGCCTGTATTCTGTCTATGCCTCTGATTATGGCAGCCTGTATTCTGTCTGTGACTCTGATTATAACAGCCTGTTTTCTGTCTATGCCTCTGATTATAGCAGCCTGTATTCTGTATATGCATCTGATTATAACAGCCTGTATTCTGTCCATGCATCTGATTATAGCAGCCTGTATTCTGTATATGCATCTGATTATAACAGCCTGTATTCTGTCCATGCATCTGATTATGGCAGCCTGTTTTCTGTCTATGCCTCTGATTATAGCAGCCTGTATTCTGTCTATGGCTCTGATTATAGCAGCCTGTATTCTGTATATGCATCTGATTATGGCAGCCTGTATTCTGTCTGTGACTCTGAATATAGCAGCCTGTATTCTGTATATGCATCTGATTATAGCAGCCTGTATTCTGTCTATGCCTCTGATTATAGCAGCCTGTATTCTGTCTATGGCTCTGATTATAGCAGCCTGTATTCTGTATATGCATCTGATTATGGCAGCCTGTATTCTGTCTGTGACTCTGAATATAGCAGCCTGTATTCTGTATATGCATCTGATTATGGCAGCCTGTTTTCTGTCTATGCCTCTGATTATAGCAGCCTGTATTCTGTCTATGGCTCTGATTATAGCAGCCTGTATTCTGTATATGCATCTGATTATGGCAGCCTGTATTCTGTCTGTGACTCTGAATATAGCAGCCTGTATTCTGTATATGCATCTGATTATAGCAGCCTGTATTCTGTCTATGCCTCTGATTATAGCAGCCTGTAATGTCTATGCCTCTGATTATAGCAGCCTGTATTCTGTCTGTGACTCTGAATATAGCAGCCTGTATTCTGTCTATGCCTCTGATTATAGCAGCCTGTATTCTGTCTGTGACTCTGAATATAGCAGCCTGTATTCTGTCTATGCCTCTGATTATAGCAGCCTGTATTCTGTCTATGCCTCTGATTATAGCAGCCTGTAATGTCTATGCCTCTGATTATAGCAGCCTGTATTCTGTCTGTGACTCTGAATATAGCAGCCTGTATTCTGTCTATGCCTCTGATTATAGCAGCCTGTATTCTGTCTGTGACTCTGAATATAGCAGCCTGTAATGTCTATGCCTCTGATTATAGCAGCCTGTATTCTGTCCGTGGCTCTCTTTATAGCAGCCTGTATTCTGTCCATGGCTCTCTTTATAGCAGCCTGTATTCTGTCTGTGACTCTGATTATAGCAGCCTGTACCCCGTCTACAGCACGCACAAGCTATGTATCCCTTTTCTGATTTTAGGGAAGATGTGGGGAGTTTGTTCTCTGTGTCAGCGGCCCCTTTACCAGACCTCTCCCTCAATAGCAGGTATTGATTAGGGAATTGCTATTTATGCGATTGTCTCAGCATCTGCGCATCACCTGCCCTGAGTCTCTATTCTCCCATTTCATGTAATTCAGTATTTATCTGTCAGAGAAATCAAGTGAATTTTCCGTACCGTAAGCGAAGGCGACTGCAATGGCCAGCGCCACCCCCAGGAGCAGTGCCAGGGACCTCATGCCGTCTTCTCTGCTGCCTTGTATTTCTTCTCTGATTCCCACAGGAAACTTTCTGCTGGAGATAGAAGGAGAATTTATGGGATGTCAGAAAGCGGAGTTACTATAAAACCCAGCATCTGGTATGGGCGGTGCCAGGAATGTGGAGAGGTATGTGCTGGCACAGCCAGAGCGGGCGGGGGGCGCCAGAGACCAACAGGTGACAAACATGTGTAACCCTGTGAAATATAGACTCATGGGTGTGAACTACAACTCCCAGGAGCCCCTGAGCCGCATTTACAGTCACACGATTACCCCCCCCTCCCCAAAACTGATATATATATATATTTATATGAAATGATTAAAGGGCCGGTGCACACACGTCTTGCATCACTGGATAATGAACATTTAATTAAAATGCCTAATAATTCACCATTCTCGAGATTTCTGCTTGCTGTCAGTGAATGTGAGCGTTCTTGCTTACATCTAACAGTAGGCAACCTGCGCTGATCATGCCCAGCAGAACCAACAGATAACAGCTGATCACTGGGGTCCTATCTGCAGGACACCCTCTGATCAAACCTGGGTCTTGAGTCTGAGCTTTTAACCACTGAGCCAGTGCCTCCCCTTAACTAGAAGTAAAGCTGTAACATAACGGCAATTAATACTGTAAGAAAGTAACAGTTTGTATCGAGGGATTGTGTTCTGCCCACAGTTCTATGGCGGGTGATGCGGCACTATGGCGGGTGAGACGGCACTATGGCGGGTGAGACGGCACTATGGCAGGTGAGACGGCACTATGGCAGGTGAGACGCCACTATGGCGGGTGAGACTGGTTTTCTGGCGGGTGATTCGGCTCTCTGGCGGGTGATACGGCTCTATGGGGGGTGATACGGCTCTATGGGGTGGTGATACGGCTCTATGGGGGGTGATAAGGCTCTATGGCAGGTGATACGGCTCTCTGGCGGGTGATACGGAGGGGCTCTATGGGGGGGTGATATTGCTCTATGGCGGGTGATACGTCTCTATGGCGGGTGATACGGCTCTATGGGGGTGATACGGCTCTGTGAGGAGTGATACAGCTCTATGGGGGGGTGATACGGCTCTATGGGGGGGTGATATTGCTCTATGGCGGGTGATACGGCTCTATGGCGGGTGATACGGCTCTATGGCGGGTGATACGGCTCTATGGCGGGTGATACGGCTCTATGGCGGGTGATACGGCTCTATGGCGGGTGATACGGCTCTGTGAGGAGTGATACAGCTCTATGGCGGGTGATGCGACTCTATCGGGAGTGATGCAGCTTTATGGCGGGTGATATAGCTCTATGGCGGGTAATACGGCCCTATGGCAGGTGATACGGCTCTATGGGAGGTGATACAGCTCTATGGCGGGTGATACAGCTCTATGGCGGGTGATACTCACGGCTCTATGGCGGATGATACTGCTCTATGGCGGGTGATACGGCTCCATGGCGGGTGATATGGCTCTGTGGGGGGTGATACGACTCTATGGGGAGTGATACAGCTTTATGGCGGGACATACTTCTCTATGGCGGGTAATACGGCCCTATGGGGAGTGATACGGCTCTCTGGCGGGTGATACGGCTCTATGGCGGGTGATACGGCTCTATGGCGGGTGATATGGCTCTGTGGGGGGTGATACGACTCTATGGGAGGTGATACAGCTCTATGGCGGGTAATGCGGCCATATGGGTGATACAGCTCTATGGCGGGTGATACGGCTCTATGGCGGGTAATACGGCCCTATGGGTGATACAGCTCTATGGCGGGTGATACTCACGGCTCTTGGTCTTCGCTGGGACTGGTGTAAAGACGTCTGGGCGAGGGGGTATTTATCCTGCCCGTCCTCCTCCAGCCCCCTACATGTTTTCCTTTCCATAATTAAGATCATACCTCAGTCTTAACACATCCTTCCCTCCTGGAGGAAATCTCAGACCACGCTGCAGACATAAACCACACGTGGTTCGTAATTGGCCTCAGACCATATGGATTATATGGGGGGTGGAGGAAATGTCTAGAAAGTTAACGGTAGTATTGAGAGAATCAGGTTTGGACCGCTGTATCTGAACCTGATTCGTTTTAAACCTTCATTAACACTATAGCCCCCGTAGTACCGTAAATGTCTCTTCCTGCTCGCCGCGGTATGTCTACGGCAAAGCAGCAGCGACCAGGAAGAGAGAAGGTAGACGGCACGTATGCACTGCGCATACAGCTGATGGGTGTCGGACCCCCGCCGATCTGATATTGATGCCTATCCTGAGGATAGATCATCAATATTAAAAGCTCAGAGAACCCCTGTAACGACGCCGAGTTCAGCTTTAGATTTTGACACTGTAATTTAGGAGCATAACTGACACGTCCCGTCACAGGCGCGAGATGAAGGAAGTCTCGCGATTTTTGCAGCAAGATCGCAAAGACCTCTGCGGAGCCCATTCATTTTACGGGTGTACAAGGGCTATAGTGTTAATGAGGTTTTCAAACTAATCCGCTCACTCCTAGTTAACAGGACAAGATGCCGTCACTGCTCAGAGGCGCGCCTGCAGGTATCTCAGCGTCGGCACCGCGCTTCAAATTAGGGCTCTTGCACACGGCCAGCGGTCGATCGTTCTGTGCATTGGGGGCCGCAATTTGCAGTCCTCAATGCGTGGTCAGCATCCGTGCGGCTACCGCAGACGGATCCAAACCCATTTAACTTGAATGGGTCCTTGATCTGTCCGCAGTGCGGAGGCAGAAACGGCAAGGAAGCTCTCCGTATCCGCGGGGTTCTGTGCCTCTGTTCCGCACCGGACCTTTATCCCGGAAAGCAGCTTTTGAGGTTAATGGGGATCCGGCAGCGCACGGTGATATCTGACTCTGCCGGACGCGGTGAACCCCGGCCGTGTGTTCCTCCGCCCAACGTGGGAAAGAAAAGGATAAACGGGGAATTAATTAACGGCGGATAATCGGCCAATTAGGAAAATCAGAGAATAATGGCATTTGCATAATAATTTGAAACGCGGTGTATACGATCAGTCCCTAAAACCACTATTATATCAGTGATGTCATCAGCAGGGGGCGGGGCTGTGACAACCTCTTAGACAGGATATACAGGCAGGGTGTCAGATGTTCCTGTAGTATAAAGTGTGTGGATCTCATGTCTGATCACATGTCATTCTATCAGTGATGTCATCAGCAGGGGGCGGGGCTGTGACAACCTCAGAGTCATGTAGTATGTGTGGACTGATCGTGTCGTTATTACTGCAGGGATAAGGTGTAGTTATTTTCGTGCGGCCACGTTATGGGTGCTTTCTTATGTTATTATTATGGATCCAGGGAACATAGGAGCCGGTGCGAGGACCGGGTGCTGCATCCAACATGTGACGGGGTCTGAAAGTGTCCCTACTAGAATGATGTTGTTTGAGTGGAGTATCCCTTTAAGTGAAGCCCCATTGCTGCGCACTTGTTTCTGTTGACATGTGAGTCTGTGTTTCCAGCATCAAAATGACCAAATCTGTGACCGGACCAGAATCCCAGGCACCTGGACGCTTCCGCGGCTCGTGTTTACCCGGAATGAATGGCGCTCTGTTCTCTCCTCCTATAAACATGATGTGAGCGCAGTCGCCCCTATACATGTTACACAACACCCACTGCGCATTTCCCAATGTTTTCCTTCAAGCTCTGAGGTCACATGACTATCTAGACCCCGACCAGACACGGCGTACTATATGCTCCAACCGTCAGCTCCGGACCGGCACCTATACAGCACTCTGGGGTACACTGACAAGCAGGGAATACTGGGAGATTTCAGCTCCGAAGCCTACAAAATAGGACACATGATGAGTACAGGATAAGTAATGTATGTACTCAGTGTCTGCACCAGCAGAATAGTGAGTGCAGCTCTGGAGTATAATGCAGGATGTAACTCAGGATCAGTACAGGATAAGTAATGTATGTACACAGTGACTCCACCAGCAGAATAGTGAGTGCAGCTCTGGAGTATAATACAGGATGTAACTCAGGATCAGTACAGGATAAGTAATGTATGTACACAGTGACTCCACCAGCAGAATAGTGAGTGCAGCTCTGGAGTATAATACAGGATGTAACTCAGGATCAGTACAGGATAAGTAATGTATGTACACAGTGACTGCACCAGCAGAATAGTGAGTGCAGCTCTGAAGTATAATACAGGATGTAACTCGAGATCAGTACAGGATAAGTAATGTATGTACACAGTGACTGCACCAGCAGAATAGTGAGTGCAGCTCTGGAGTATAATACAGGATGTAACTCAGGATCAGTACAGGATAAGTATTGTATGTACACAGTGACTGCACCAGCAGAATAGTGAGTGCAGCTCTGGAGGATAATACAGGATGTAACTCAGGATCAGTGCAGGATAAGTATTGTAATGTATGTACACAGTGACTGCACCAGCAGAATAGTGAGTGCAGCTCTGGAGTATAATATAGGATGTAACTCAGGATCAGTACAGGATAAGTAATGTATGTACACAGTGACTGCACCAGCAGAATAGTGAGTGCAGCTCTGGAGTATAATACAGGATGTAACTCAGGGTCAGTACAGGATAAGTAATGTATGTACACAGTGACTGCACCAGCAGAATAGTGAGTGCAGCTCTGGAGTATAATACAGGATGTAACTCAGGATCAGTACAGGATAAGTATTGTATGTACACAGTGACTGCACCAGCAGAATAGTGAGTGCAGCTCTGGAGTATAATACAGGATGTAACTCAGGATCAGTACAGGATAAGTATTGTATGTACACAGTGACTGCACTGATTATGTGGATTTCTTCTATATAACCTGCATTCTGCTGTAAAGGTAATGAATGCTTCAAACCCTTTTAACACCATGTTGATTCTGTCCATATTATATCCTGTAACACAATGCCTGGTAAAGCACTGGAGAACGTGTGTTGAGATAAAAGGAATCCAGAAAATCTGTGTTGTTTCAGCAAAGTGCAGTCTGCTGTGGCACTTTTTCAAAATATTAATGATCTGGATTTATTTATGGAATAGCAGGTAGGTTGGTAGTGGGAATTGCCATTTCCCTCACCACTCCAGTACTACGATGTCATACCTCCCAACAATCCCGGATCCGGCGGGACAGTCCTGGATTGCAGTGTCTGTCACGCTGTCCTGGTGTGGGGGGAGCTATGTCCTGCTTTCTGGCAGCTATCCCTGCGTCCATAGGATTTAGAGACAGTTGCAATATTCTTATGATGAAGCATCAGCTCCCTGCTCATCACTTACTTCCCCCCTGCTCGGCTCAGCACCTTCACAGGCTAGAGCAGCTATGTCCTGCTGCTGCTGCGGCTAGGAAGAATGTAAGTATGTGGTGTTTCTTTTTTTTTTGCATTCTATGAGGGGAACAATGTGGGCATATTACTGGGGAGAAAATTGTGGTCATATTAATGGGGGGCACATTGTGGCAAATTACTGGGGGCACAATGTGGGCAAATTACTGGGTGGCAGTATGTAGTGAGCTCCCTCTAGTGGTGGCTGTATAATCTGTATGTAGTGAATCTCCCCCTAGTGGTGGCGTATAATCCTGTATGTAGTGAGCTCCCTCTAGTGGTGGCTGTATAATCAGTATGTAGTCGAGCTCCTCTAGTGGTGGCTGTATAATCTGTATGTAGTGAGCTCCCCCTAGTGGTGGCTGTATAATCTGTATGTAGTGAGCTCCCCCTAGTGGTGGCTGTATAATCTGGTATGTAGTGAGCTCCCTCTAGTGGTGGCTGTATAATCTGTATGCAGTGAGCTCTCTCTAGTGGTGGCTGTATAATCTGTATGTAGTGAGCTCCCCCTAGTGGTGGCTGTATAATCTGTATGCAGTGAGCTCTCTCTAGTGGTGGCTGTATAATCTGTATGTAGTGAGCACCATCTAGTGGTTGCTGTATAATCTGTATGTAGTGAGCTCCCTCTACTGGTGGCTGTATAATCTGTATGTAGTAAGCTCCCTCTAGTGGTGGCTGTATAATCTGTATGTAGTGAGCTCCCTCTAGTGGAGGCTGTATAATCTGTATGTAGTGAGCTCCCTCTAGTGGTGGCTGTATAACCTGTATATAGTAAGCTCCCTCTAGTGGAATCTGTATGTAGTGAGCTCCCTCTAGTGGTGGCTGTATAATCTGTATGTACTGAGCTCCCCCTAGTGGTGGCTGTATAATCTGTATGTAGTGAGCTCCCTCTAGTGGTGGCTGTATAATCTGTATGTAGTGAGCTCCCTCTAGTGGTGACTGTATAATCTGTATGTAGTGAGCTCCCTCTAGTGGTGGCTGTATAACCTGTATATAGTAAACTCCCTCTAGTGGAATCTGTATGTAGTGAGCTCCCTCTAGTGGTGGCTGTATAATCTGTATGTAGTGAGCTCCCTCTAGTGGTGGCAGTATAATCTGTATGTAGTGAGCTCCCCCTAGTGGTGGCTGTATAATCTGTATGTAGTGAGCTCCCTCTAGTGGTGGCTGTATAACCTGTATATAGTAAGCTCCCTCTAGTGGAGTCTGTATGTAGTGAGCTCCCTCTAGTGGTGGCTGTATAATCTGTATGTAGTGAGCTCCCTCTAGTGGTGGCTGTATAATCTGTATGTAGTCAGCTCCCTCTAGTGGTGGCTGTATAATGTGTATGTAGTGAGCTCCCTCTAGTGGTGACTGTATAATCCGTATGTAGTGAGCTCCCTCTAGTGGTGGCTGTATAATCTGTATGTAGTGAGCTCCCTCTAGTGGTGGCTGTATAATCTGTATGTAGTGAGCTCCCTCTAGTGGTGGCTGTATAATCTGTATGTAGTGAGCTCCCTCTAGTGGTGGCTGTATAATCTGTATGTAGTGAGCTCCTCTAGTGGTGGCTGTATAATCTGTATGTAGTGAGCTCCCTCTAGTGGTGGCTGTATAATCTGTATGTAGTGAGCTCCCTCTAGTGGTGGCTGTATAATCTGTATGTAGTGAGCTCCCTCTAGTGGTGGCTGTATAATCTGTATGTAGTGAGCGCCCCTAGTGGTGGCTGTATAATCTGTATGTAGTAAGCGTCCCTAGTGGTGGCTGTATAATCTGTATGTAGTATGCTCCCCTAGTGGTGGCTGTATAATCTGTATGTAGTGAGCTCCCTCTAGTGGTGGTGTATAATCTATATGTATGAGCTCCCTCTAGTGGTGCTGTATAATCTGTATGTAGTGAGCTCCCTCTAGTGGTGGCTGTATAATCTGTATGTAGTGAGCTCCCCTAGTGGTGGCTGTATAATCTGTATGTAGTGAGCTCCCTCTAGTGGTGACTGTATAATCTGTATGTAGTGAGCTCCCTCTAGTGGTGGCTGTATAATCTGTATGTAGTGAGCTCCCCTAGTGGTGGCTGTATAATCTGTATGTAGTGAGCTCCCTAGTGGTGGCTGTATAACTGTATGTAGTGAGCTCCCTCTAGTGGTGTCTGTATGTAGTGAGCTCCCTCTAGTGGTGGCTGTATAATCTGTATGTGAGCTCCCTCTAGTGGTGGCTGTATAATCTGTATGTAGTGAGCTCCCTCTAGTGGTGGCTGTATAATCTGTATGTAGTGAGCTCCCTAGTGGTGGCTGTATAATCTGTATGTAGTGAGCTCCCTCTAGTGGTGGCTGTATAATCTGTATGTAGTGAGCTCCCTCTAGTGGTGGCTGTATAATCTGTATGTAGTGAGCTCCCTCTAGTGGTGGCTGTATAATCTGTATGTAGTGAGCTCCTCTAGTGGTGGCTGTATAATCTGTATGTAGTGAGCTCCCTCTAGTGGTGGCTGTATAATCTGTATGTAGTGAGCTCCCTCTAGTGGTGCTGTATAATCTGTATGTAGTGAGCTCCCTCTAGTGGTGGCTGTATAATCTGTATGTAGTGAGCTCCCTCTAGTGGTGGCTGTATAATCTGTATGTAGTGAGCTCCCTCTAGTGGTGGCTGTATAATCTGTATGTAGTGAGCTCCCTCTAGTGGTGGCTGTATAATCTGTATAGTGAGCTCCCCTAGTGGTGGCTGTATAATCTGTATGTAGTGAGCTCCCTCTAGTGGTGGCTGTATAATCTGTATGTAGTGAGCTCCCTCTAGTGGGGCTGTATAATCTGTATGTAGTGAGCTCCCTCTAGTGGTGGCTGTATAATCTGTATGTAGTGAGCTCCCCTAGTGGTGGCTGTATAATCTGTATGTAGTGAGCTTCCTCTAGTGGTGACTGTATAATCTGTATGTAGTGAGCTTCCTCTAGTGGTGGCTGTATAATCTGTATGTAGTGAGCTCCTCTAGTGGTGGCTGTATAATCTGTATGTAGTGAGCTCCCTCTAGTGGTGGCTGTATAATCTGTATGTAGTGAGCTCCCTCTAGTGGTGGCTGTATAATCTGTATGTAGTGAGCTCCCTCTAGTGGTGGCTGTATAATCTGTATGTAGTGAGCTCCCTCTAGTGGTGGCTGTATAATCTGTATGTAGTGAGCTCCCTCTAGTGGTGGCTGTATAATCTGTATGTAGTGAGCTCCCTCTAGTGGTGGCTGTATAATCTGTATGTAGTGAGCTCCCCTAGTGGTGGCTGTATAATCTGTATGTAGTGAGCTCCCTCTAGTGGTGGCTGTATAACTGTATATAGTGAGCTCCCTCTAGTGGTGTGTATGTAGTGAGCTCCCTCTAGTGGTGGCTGTATAATCTGTATGTAGTGAGCTCCCTCTAGTGGTGGCTGTATAATCTGTATGTAGTGAGCTCCCTAGTGGTGGCTGTATAATCTGTATGTAGTGAGCTCCCTCTAGTGGTGGCTGTATAATCTGTATGTAGTGAGCTCCCTCTAGTGGTGGCTGTATAATCTGTATGTAGTGAGCTCCCTCTAGTGGTGGCTGTATAATCTGTATGTAGTGAGCTCCCTCTAGTGGTGGCTGTATAATCTGTATGTAGTGAGCTCCCTCTAGTGGTGGCTGTATAATCTGTATGTAGTGAGCTCCTCTAGTGGTGGCTGTATAATCTGTATGTAGTGAGCTCCCTCTAGTGGTGGCTGTATAATCTGTATGTAGTGAGCTCCCTCTAGTGGTGGCTGTATAATCTGTATGTAGTGAGCTCCCTCTAGTGGTGGCTGTATAATCTGTATGTAGTGAGCTCCCTCTAGTGGTGGCTGTATAATCTGTATGTAGTGAGCTCCCTCTAGTGGTGGCTGTATAATCTGTATGTAGTAGCTCCCCTAGTGTGGCTGTATAATCTGTATGTGAGTGAGCTCCCTCTAGTGGTGGTTGTATAATCTATAGTATTGAGCTCCTCTAGTGGAGGCTGTATAATCTGTATGTAGTGAGCTCCCTCTAGGGGTGGCTGTATAATCTGTATGTAGTGAGCTCCCCCTAGTGGTGGGCTGTATAATCTGTATGTAGTGAGCTCCCTCTAGTGGTGACTGTATAATCTGTATGTAGTGAGCTCCCTCTAGTGGTGGCTGTATAATCTGTATGTATTGAGCTCTCTCTAGTGGTGGCTGTATAATCTGTATGTAGTGAGCTCCCTCTAGTGGTGGCTGTATAATCTGTATGTAATGAGCTCCCTCTAGTGGTGGCTATATAATCTGTATGTAGTGAGCTCCCTCTAGTGGTGGCTGTATAATCTGTATGTAGTGAGCTCCCCCTAGTGGTGGCTGTATAATCTGTATGTAGTGAGCTCCCCTAGTGGTGGCTGTATAATCTGTATGCAGTGAGCTCCCTCTATGGTGGCTGTATAATCTGTATGTAGTGAGCTCCCTCTAGTGGTGGCTGTATAATCTGTATGTAGTGAGCTACCTCTAGTGGTGGCTGTATAATCTGTATGTAGTGAGCTACCTCTAGTGGTGGCTGTATAATCTGTATGTAGTGAGCTCCCTCTAGTGGTGGCTGTATAATCTGTATGTAGTGAGCTCTCTCCCTTATTATTCCATATTATTCCATTCAATATGCTGGATTTTGGTTATATTCCAGGTTGGGGATTTATTTTAAGGCTGATTTTCTGATTTCATGACCCAGCAGTGTCAGGGCGGTGACGTCTTTATCGACTCTGGTTTCTTCAATGTTTGCTTTGGTTTCCAGCATGAATAAGAATATTGTAATTTAGTAATGGCCTCTGCTCCATGTCAGTGAACGGAAGCTGATCCCCGCGGACGGCTCGCAGGTAGTGGGCGTGATTCCATTAATATCCTGCACACATTTCCTGGATGTTCTGCCGCGTCGGTTTGCAGTTCTTGGCACCGCTCGCCCCCCACCCACTTTGGGAGAAGCGTCTCCCCCGGCTCTCAGGCGGTGACTCAAACATCCGTGTGTGACTGGCAGAGGATCTGACCGGGGTCCATGTGAGCGCCGCCTCCGGTTCCCTCGGGTCACTGGCTCCACAGAGAGCTGCTTATGTCTTATTTATTCGCGCTCCTCCACCTTGACCAGTTCTTGGACCGGGATGTGGCAGATGGAAGAAATCAGCGGAGAGCAGAAAATATCTGTTTACCTTGTCGGAAAAACAGGCCCCAAAATGGAAACAGGTGGAGGGAGGATTGGAGGAGGAGGTAACACCGAGGGAGGGGAAGGGTTAATTGGGGCACAGTTACTAGGACTTACCTGCTTTTGCCTCGTCATAAATTAGGCGCATCTACTGCAGTCCCTGCCCCGGAACATTTACGCCTTTTTCCACCATTTATGCCATTTGCCCGTGACACGCCCCAATCCCTGTTGCGCCCAACTGGCGGTCGCAGCGTGAAACCGGCCGTGTGACTAAAAAAGGACTTGTGACCATATTAGTGATAGATTGGCACGCTCCTCTGCTTAACGGGGTTTTCGGGTTCAGAGGGGTTTACTATCAATGAGTGAACATTGGAGCGTTTCGTGCTCCGATCCGCCCCTGAATCGCGCAGGGAAAGGGCTTCTTCTTTAGATCCGGTGATGTACCGGGCCTCACTCTGCGAATGCTAGGCGGACACTTCCACCTAGCAGTGATCCCGGTGACGTCACCAGCACTAATGGGCGCTATAGACCTCCCGTCAGTGCCGGTGATGTCACCGTGATGGCTGCTAGGCGGAAGCCTCCACCCTTGCCCTGCGCGATGGGGAGCATCGGGGCGTGAAATGCTCCACTCATCCATGGTGAATGAGGGAAGAACGGGTTATATCTGGGTTCAGCTCTGAACCCAGACAGCCCCTTTAAATACCACCACAGTAGCAGCACACTCCTCTCCTGAAATCCTCTGTGCTGCTCGGGACCCTGCTCCTTCCACTATGTAACTCTCTTCCTGTCACCTCCACAAGATCAGCACACTCCTCTCCTGAAATCCTCTGTGCTGCTGGGACCCTGCTTCTTCCACTATGTAACTCTCAGCCTGTGACCTCCACATGATCAGCGCACTCCTCATCTGAAATACTCTGTGCTGCTGGGAGGATCCTGCTCCTTCCAATAAGTAACTCTCAGCCTGTGACCTCCACAAGATCAGCACACTCCTCTCCTGAAATCCTCTGTGCTGCTGGGACCCTGCTTCTTCCACTATGTAACTCTCAGCCTGTGACCTCCACATGATCAGCGCACTCCTCATCTGAAATACTCTGTGCTGCTGGGAGGACCCTGCTCCTTCCAATAAGTAACTCTCAGCCTGTGACCTCCACAAGATCAGCACACTCCTCTCCTGAAATCCTCTGTGCTGCTGGGACCCTGCTTCTTCCACTATGTAACTCTCAGCCTGTGACCTCCACATGATCAGCGCACTCCTCATCTGAAATACTCTGTGCTGCTGGGAGGACCCTGCTCCTTCCAATAAGTAACTCTCAGCCTGTGACCTCCACAAGCTCAGCACACTCCTCACCTGAAATACTCTGTGCTGCTGGGACCCTGCTCCTACCACTTTGTAAGGCCTCATGCACACGACCGTTGTTGTGCCCGTTTTCCGTGATTTTCTGCGGACCCATTGACTTTCAATGGGTCCGTGGAAAACTCGGCTAATGCACCGTTTCTCATCCGCGTCCGTGATCCGTGTTTTCAGTCTGTGAAAAAAATATGACCTGTCCTATTTTTTTCACGGACAATGGTTCGCGGACCCATTCAAGTCAATGACTCCGTGAAAAAACACGGAGGCACACAAGATTGTCATCCGCGTCCGTTTTTTTCCTATCATTTGCATGGCAAACTTGACTTTTTTTTTTTACTTTCCTTCATGTCTAGAGATCCTCCAAAAATAAAGGAAGACACACGGAAACAAAAACAGACACCGATCACGGAACAACGGAACCCCTTTTTGCGGACCGCAAAAAAATGCTGTTGTGCACATGAGGCCTAACTCTCAGCCTGTTACCTCCACAGGATCAGCACACTCCTCTCCTGAAATCCTCTGTGCTGCTGGGACCCTGCTCCTTCCACTATGTAACTCTCAGCCTGTTACCTCCACAGGATCAGCACACTCCTCTCCTGAAATCCTCTGTGCTGCTGGGACCCTGCTCCTTCCACTATGTAACTCTCAGCCTGTGACCTCCACAAGATCAGCACACTGCTCTCCTGAAATCCTCTGTGCTGCTGGGACCCTGCTCCTTCCACTATGTAACTCTCAGCCTGTGACCTCCACAAGATCAGCACACTCCTCCTGAAATCCTCTGTGCTGCTGGGACCCTGCTCCTTCCACTATGTAACTCTCTTCCTGTCACCTCCACAAGATCAGCACACTCCTCTCCTGAAATCCTCTGTGCTGCTGGGGGCCCTGCTCCCTCCACTATGTAACTCTCAGCCTGTGACCTCCACAGGATCAGCACACTGCTCTCCTGAAATCCTCTGTGCTGCTGGAGACCCTGCTCCTTCCACTATGTACCCCTTACCCTGTCACCTCCACAGGATCAGCACACTCCTCTCCTGAAATCCTCTGTGCTGCTGGGACCCTGCTCCTTCCACTATGTAACTCTCAGCCTGTGACCTCCACAAGATCAGCACACTCCTCTCCTGAAATCCTCTGTGCTGCTGGGACCCTGCTCCTTCCACTATGTAACTCTCAGCCTGTGACCTCCACAAGATCAGCACACTCCTCTCCTGAAATCCTCTGTGCTGCTGGGACCCTGCTCCTTCCACTATGTAACTCTCTTCCTGTCACCTCCACAAGATCAGCACGCTCCTCCTGAAATCCTCTGTGCTGCTGGGGATCCTGCTCCTTCCACTATGTAACTCTCTTCCTGTCACCTCCACAAGATCAGCACACTCCTCCTGAAATCCTCTGTGCTGCTGGGGGCCCTGCTCCTTCCACTATGTAACTCTCTTCCTGTCACCTCCACAAGATCAGCACACTCCTCCTGAAATCCTCTGTGCTGCTCGGGGCCCTGCTCCTTCCACTATGTAACTCTCTTCCTGTCACCTCCAGAAGATCAGCACACTCCTCCTGAAATCCTCTGTGCTGCTGGGGGCCCTGCTCCCTCCACTATGTAACTCACTTCCTGTCACCTCGACAAGATCAGCACACTCCTCTCCTGAAATCATCTGTGCTGCTGGGGGCCCTGCTCCTTCCACTATGTAACTCTCCACCTTTGACTTCCACAAGATCAGCAGACTCCTCTCCTGAAATCCTCTGTGCTGCTCGGGACCCTGCTCCTTCCACTATGTAACTCTTCACCTGTGACTTCCACAAGATCAGAACACTCCTCTCCTGAAATCCTCTGTGCTGCTGGGGGCCCTGCTCCCTCCACTATGTAACTAATTTCCTGTTACCTCCACAAGATTAGCACACTCCGTTCCTGAAATCCTCTGTGCTGCTGGGACCCTACTCCTTCCACTATGTAACTCTCTACCTGTCACCTCCACAAGATCAGCACACTCCTCTCCTGAAATCCTCTGTGCTGCTGGGGGCCCTGCCCCTTCCACTATGTAACTCACTTCCTGTCACCTCCACAAGATCAGCACACTCCTCTCCTGAAATCCTCTGTGCTGCTGGGGACCCTGCTCCTTCCACTATGTAACTCACTTCCTGTCACCTCCACAAGATCAGCACACCCCTCTCCTGAAATCCTCTGTGCTGCTGGGGGCCCTGCCCCTTCCACTATGTAACTCACTTCCTGTCACCTCCACAAGATCAGCACACCCCTCTCCTGAAATCCTCTGTGCTGCTGGGGACCCTGCTCCTTCCACTATGTAACTCTCCACCTGTGACTTCCACAAGATCAGCACACTCCTCTCCTGAAATCCTCTGTGCTGCTCGGGACCCTGCTCTTTCCACTATGTAACTCTCCACCTGTGACTTCCACAAGATCAGCAGACTCCTCTCCTGAAATCCTCTGTGCTGCTGTGGACACTGCTTCCTTTTCTTCCTCAGCCTGTGAATGGCGGGGACCATTCAGATGAAAATATAGCAAAATACAAACTTTTAAAACTTATTTTTTTACATGTTTAATCGGTTCCCAGGATGCATCATTTCTGTCTGATCTGTCCTTATGTGGGTGGAGCTTGGTTGGGGGCGTATCTGTATCCAGTGAAGGGGAGGGGCTGACAACAGTTTTAAACATTCACATCATTAAAATGTGACAACCGGCAGCTAACTTTTTCCATCGGAATCACTTTTATTCAGTTTCTGGAATTATTCTTGGATTTTCCCAATTCTTAAAATTTTCGACCCAGATGGGACTTGAACCCACAATCTCCAGCTCCGGAGGCTGGCGCCTTATCCATTAGGCCACTGGGCCATTTGTGACAAAGCCTCTGAGCAGAAACTGTGAAATTCTGCTGAAAAACTTCATTGTAAACAAATCACAGGAGTCCGGATTTACAGGCCGTTCTGTCGCTGTGGGCGGAGCCTTTAAAAAAAAAAAGAGAATGGAATGTCTTTATTGGGCAGCGGGATGGGGGCACTTACCTCCCCCCCTCTTCTTGGGCCAATAGCGTAGATTTCAGCCTCCATTGTTTTATAAAGGGGATCTTCGCCGCCGTATCATCGGATCTGCCGATGGCGAAACGCTGGTGTCGCTAATCTCTAAACGTAACATTGTCAGAAGAAAACCCAAAATGGAGGACGCAACGCGGCTCTGAAGGGGAACTGATACATCACTTTGTCACAT
Source organism: Bufo gargarizans (assembly GCF_014858855.1). Classification (NCBI taxonomy): domain Eukaryota; kingdom Metazoa; phylum Chordata; class Amphibia; order Anura; family Bufonidae; genus Bufo; species Bufo gargarizans. The sequence goes on along the minus strand of NC_058086.1, from coordinate 172,436,975 downwards.
AAAGCTTGTTATATTTTTGGTGCAGTTTTCAGCCCTTTGGATGCAGCCTGCAGTGTAAAGCACAGTGGTTTTAATGGAATCTCTGTGTCCAGGATCCGGCTGCGACACTTGTAAATGCACTTCGTGCACATAGTAAAAAGTGTCTTTTTTAAATAAATAAAAAATAAAAGAAACATAGTTACTGCAGAGAGATGAATTTGACAACTAGAATAAGATCCCCATGCTTTACACTGCAGGCTGCATCCAGGGAACTGGAAAATGCTGCAAAGTACATACCACCTCTCAATTTTCAGGGACATGGAGTAGGACCCCCTCAATATTGAGATGGGTAGGGGTCTCACACACTGATTCACTTGTCACATTGTGTTTATGGACAATCCCTTGAAGCTGTCAGTCACCCTGCCCCTCCCCCGCTCCAGACTCTCCGTCTTTCGTATGGAAAGTAGATTAAACCACATGAAAGCAAACATCTCCGCTGATTCCACCTCTGCCCGAGGGAAGGAATTTACTGCACTAATGTTCCAGGAACGAGTGACTGGCGCGGCGCCAACCCCGACCCCAACCGTCCAATCTGCTTCACAGGAGACTCGCCCCGGATTATACTGCACAGGACGGGGATTTATAATGGTTTAAAGGGAACCTGTCCACGAGTAAGATTAGGGTAGCAGTACAATGTCCTGGCCATGCTGAACTAGGGGGCGCCATAGCAAATGAGCCCCGAAAACACCAATCAAAGGACTAGAATAAGTAAGCCCCACCCTCTGGACTCCTTTCAAACAGGTATGTCATGTGACCACTGGGAGGAGGGGCACAAGGAACAGCTTTACTGTTCAGGACTGTGGGAAAGCTGGGTGATCCAGCAGCCATATTAGTCGTCTATCAGGGCGGGAAGGCGAGATGTTCTGCAGAGATGATTCAGATAAACCAGATGTAGGAGGACGTCACGAACAGCAGAAAGAAGTCGCTGTATTTTTAGCTTTTCCTGTTTTTCTCCCAGAACTAATAATAATCAGCAGATGTTGCACAGAAGCCGCAGCGAGTCACAGAGCGGGGGGCAAAGAGTCACACAGTGGGAGGCAGGGAGTCAAAAGGGGGGGGCAAAGAGTCACAGAGCGGGGGGGCAGAGAGTCAAAGGGGGGGCAAAGAGTCACACAGTGGGAGGCAGGGAGTCAAAAGGGGGGGGCAAAGAGTCACAGAGCGGGGGGCAGAGAGTCAAAGGTCCGGGGGGGGGGGGGGGGAGAGTCACAGAGCAAGAGGCAGAAAGTCTAAGGGGAGGGCAGGGAGTCACAGAGCGGGGGGCAGAGAGTCAAAGGGGGGGCGGCAGAGAGTCAAAGGGGGGGCGGCAGAGAGTCAAAGGGGGGGCAAAGGGCAAAGAGTCACACAGTGGGAGGCAGGGAGTCAAAGTACGGGGGGGGAGTCACAGAGCAAGAGGCAGAGAGTCTAAGGGGAGGGCAAGGGCAAAGAATCACACAGTGGGAGGCAGGGAGTCAAAAGGTGGGGCAAAGATTTACAGAGCGGGGGGGCAGAGAGTCAAAGGGGGGGGGGGCAAGGGGCAAAGAGTCACACAGTGGGAGGCAGGGAGTCAAAGTCCGGGGAAGGGGGGGGGAGAGTCACAGAGCAGGGGGCAGAGAGTCTAAGGGGAGGGGGCAAAAGGGCAAAAAGTCACACAGTGGGAGGCAGGGAGTCAAAAGGGGAGGGCAAAGAGTCACAGAGCGGGGGGCAGAGAGTCAAAGGGGGGGTCAAAAGGGCAAAAAGTCACACAGTGGGAGGCAGGGAGTCAAAAGGGGAGGGCAAAGAGTCACAGAGCGGGGGGCAGAGAGTCAAAGGGGGGCAAAGAGTCACAGAGCGGGAGGCAGAGAGTCAAAGGGGGGGCAAAGAGTCACACAGTGGGAGGCAGGGAGTCAAAGACCGGGGGGGGGGGGAGAGTCACAGAGCAGGGGGCAGAGAGTCAAAAGGGGGGGGCAAAGGGCAATGAGTCACACAGTGGGAGGCAGGGAGTCAAAAGGGGGGGCAAAGAGTCACAGAGCGGGAGGCAGAGAGTCAAAGGGGGGCAAAGAGTCACACAGTGGGAGGCAGGGAGTCAAAGACCAGGGGGGGGAGAGTCATAGAGCGGGAGGCAGAGAGTCAAAGACCAGTGGGGGGATGGCAAAGAGTCACAGAACAGGAGGCAAAGAGTCAAAGACTGGGGGGGCAAAGAGTCACAGAACAGGAGGCAAAGAGTCAAAGACTGGGGGGGGCAAAGAGTCACAGAGTGGGAGTCAAAGACTGAGGGGCAAAGAGTCACAGAACAGGAGGCAGGGAGTCAAAGACTGGGGGGGCAAAGAGTCACAGAACAGGAGGCAGGGAGTCAAAGACTGGGGGGGCAAAGAGTCACAGAGCGGGAGGCAGAGAGTCAGAGACTGGGGGGGGGGGCAAAGAGTCACAGAGCGGGAGGCAGAGAGTCAGAGACCGGGGGGGGGGGGCAAAGAGTCACAGAGCGGGAGGGCAGAGAGTCAGAGACCGGGGGGGGGGGCAAAGAGTCACAGAGTGGGAGGCAGAGAGTCAGAGGCCGGGGGGGGGCAAAGAGTCACAGAGTGGGAGGCAGAGAGTCAGAGACTGGGGGGGCAAAGAGTCACAGAGTGGGAGGCAGGGAGTCAGAGACTGGGGGGGCAAAGAGTCACAGAGTGGGAGGCAGAGAGTCAGAGACCGGGGGGGGGGGGGCAAAGAGTCACAGAGTGGGAGGCAGGGAGTCAAAGCAAAGACAAGGGGGGGGGCAAAGAGTCACAGAGTGGGAGGCAGAGAGTCAGAGACTGGGGGGGCAAAGAGTCACAGAGTGGGAGGCAGGGAGTCAGAGACCGGGGGGGCAAAGAGTCACAGAGTGGGAGGCAGAGAGTCAGAGACTGGGGGGGCAAAGAGTCACAGAGTGGGAGGCAGGGAGTCAGAGACCGGGGGGGGGGGGCAAAGAGTCACAGAGTGGGAGGCAGGGAGTCAAAGCAAAGACAAGGGGGGGGGCAAAGAGTCACAGACCCGGGGGGGGGGGGGGAAGAGTCACAAACGGGGGGGGGGGGGAAATCACAGAGCGGGAGGCAGAGAGTCACAGAACTGGCAGCAAAGGGCAAACAGTCACAGACCGGGGGGGGGGGGGGGTATTAGAGTCACAGAGCGGGAGGCAGAGAGTGGCGGGAGTAGTCACATGGATGAAAGGCTGAATATAATACTGAAAAGACTTCACATTTTGCTGTTCCCATCCAGAGACACAGCTGACAGTTTGTTACAGTGTATCAGTGTAGGTAATGCTATCAGCATACAGCGGTGCGGCTGTTATTTGTAGCTTACAAAGAATTGCTTGCACTGGTACACTGTAACAAACCCTCAGCTGTGAGAAGCATTAGGTCAGGACTGATTATTAGCTCTGGACGTACAGTCATGTGAAAAAATTAGGACACCCTTTGAAAGCATGTGGTTTTTTGTAACATTTTTAATAAAAGGTTATTTCATCTCCGTTTCAACAATACAGAGAGATTAAAGTAATCCGACTAAACAAAGAAAACTGAAGAAAAGTCTTTTCAAGATCTTCTGTAAATGTCATTCTACAAAAATGCCTATTCTAACTGAGGAAAAAGATAGGACACCCTTGCCCCTAATAGCGAGTGTTACCTCCTTTGGCTGAAATAACTGCAGTGAGACGGTTCTTGTAGCCATCTACCAGTCTTCGACATCGGTCTGAGGAAATTTTACCCCACTCCTCAATGCAGAACTTTTTCAGCTGTGAGATGTTTGAGGGGTTTCTTGCACGTACAGCCCTTTTCAAGTCACCCCACAGCATCTCAATGGGATTCAAATCTGGACTTTGACTTGGCCATTCCAGGACTCTCCATTTCTTCTTTTTCAGCCAATCTTTGGTTGATTTACTAGTATGTTTTGGGTCATTGTCATGTTGCATGGTCCAGTTCCGCTTCAGCTTTAATTTTCTAACTGATGGTCTCACATGTTCTTCAAGCACCTTCTGATACACAGTAGAATTCATCGTGGATTCTATGATGGTGAGCTGACCAGGTCCTGCTGCAGCAAAGCAGCCCCAAACCATGACACTTCCACCTCCATGCTTCACAGTTGGTATGAGGTTCTTTTCTTGGAATGCTGTGTTTGGTTTACGCCAAACATGTCCTCTGCTGTTGTGTCCAAATAATTCAATTTTGGACTCATCTGTCCAAAGAACATTATTCCAGAAGTCCTGGTCTTTGTCAACTTTATCTCTGGCAAATGTCAGTCTGGCCTCGATGTTTCTCTTGGAAAGCAAAGGTTTCCTCCTTGCACACCTCCCATGCAAGTTAAACTTGTACAGTCTCTTTCTGATTGTAGAGGCATGTACTTCTACATCAACAGTAGCCAGAGCCTGCTGTAGTTCTCGAGATGACACTTTAGGGTTTTTGGAGACCTCTTTTAGCATCTTGCGGTCTGCTCTTGGGGTGAACTTGCTGGGGCGACCAGTCCTGGGCATGTTGGCAGTTGTTTTGAAAGCCCTCCACTTGTAGACTATCTTCCGGACAGTGGAATGGCTGATTTCAAAATCTTTTGAGATCTTTTTAAATCCCTTCCCAGACTCATAGGCTGCTACAATCTTTTTTCTGAAGTCCTCTGACAGCTCTTTTGCTCTCACCATGGTGCTCACTCTCACTTCAACAGTCAGGAGCACACCAAACTAAATGTCTGAGGTTTAAATAGGGCAAGCCTCATTCAACATGCAGAGTAACGATCTACTAATTATGTGCACCTGGTGTGATATACCTGTGTGAGATCTGAGCCAATTTAAGAGGGAATACATGTGAGGGTGTCCTATCTTTTTCCTCAGTTAGAATAGGCATTTTTGTAGAATGACATTTACAGAAGATCTTGAAAAGACTTTTCTTCAGTTTTCTTTGTTTAGTCGGATTACTTTAATCTCTCTGTATTGTTGAAACGGAGATGAAATAACCTTTTATTAAAAATGTTACAAAAAACCACATGCTTTCAAAGGGTGTCCTAATTTTTTCACATGACTGTAAAAGGGAAAGTTTTATTCACCGACAACAAGCAGAGAAAATGGTGAGGACTTTGCAGAAGTGCGCAGCGGCCCTTTAATATCCGTCAGCCCCGGGTCATCACATCTCCAGCTGAACCCTCCTGACCGGTTCTGTGGTGAACCTCGCAGGTGAACGCGGCTCTGCTAGGATCGTATAATTAGCCCCTGCCGCCCGCGCGCTGTTAACGGGCGAGGAGTCAACGGGGCAAACTGATCGCGGGCGCTGATATTTCCGCACTGAATATAATTAGGACGAGCGGACACAGCGCCATTGTCCGCAAATACTCTGTGACCTGAGAACGGGCGAACCTTCCCCTGGGTAATCACCACCAACCTCCTCCAGCTCTGCTACATCTCACCTGGATTCAGGAATAGAATGCTAGAACTACAGTGAAGACTGACAGTGCAGGAAGAGACAAGACGCAGAACAATTACTGTCATTCAGGATCTGTGGAGAGCCGGGTGACAGTGATGTGACGGTAAACCGAACACGTTATTAAAATAGTCGTAACGAATGACGATAAGTGGCGGAGCCGGTAAAACGCTGCAGAGACGATCCCAGCGCAACACGTGAGGAGTGACATCAGACTGTGCGCCTGCCCCTTTAAGAAGCAGCGACCCAATAGTGGCAAATATCGGACTGCCCCATTGATTGGTGCAGACTGACCCTAGGACGGCCCACTTAACCCTTACTCCTCCTGCTGATGTTGATCTGCGTTGGAGCTCCCTCTGGTGTGTGCACCCCGTACTGCAGGACACAGAACACCACACAGAACATTCAGGGTTAATGACAATTTAGTTTAAACAAAAGAGAAAAAAAATTATCTTAAAGTTGTAAAAACACAAAATCAGGTAAAAAAAGAAAACACGAAGGTCGGATGTTATAATTCAGTTTTCACACTTTCTGATTCTTCTTCCTGCAAAACAGAAAAATAAAAATATTAATTTTATAAAAATTAGCAAGAATATTTCAAGTGGAGGCAGAAAATGACATTACGACCCAGGCCCCGCCCCTCTGACCCTGCACATGACAGAATTCTCTGTGCCATGTTCATCAGGAGTCCAGGGGGCGGGGCATACTTCTCCTAGCCTTTTGATTGGACCAGTTGTATGGAGCTCCCCTTTAAGACTCGCTGCGCCCCCCAGGTCCAGTCCTCTGATTCTTCCACTCACCAATGCGCCGGACAAGAAATCTGAGCAGAATTTTTTCACGGTCTCAGCGGTAATTTCACCGGACGCCATGATGCCTTTCCTGTTGGACTCGGTGTCGTATATGGAGACGAGCGGGAGGTCGCTCTGCGTCAGCTTGAAGAACGCCATGATCTTCTGATTGCTCTTCATGTTGACGTCCATCTTCACAAACAGAACCTGACGCCGGGGAATGGAAGATGAAATATGGACACCGTGAGAAGGTGTGCAGGATCGGGGGTCGGCTAGTCAAGTCTGTATTCAGTGGAGTCATTCATTATATGTAGTCCCTGCAGGATTGACTATTAATGTCTGACCTTTCTGCAGGATCAACTAGTTACACCTGCCCCCTCTGCAGGATCAACTATTAATGTCTGTCCTTCCTGCAGGATCAGCTAGTCATGTCTGCCCTCCCTGCATGAATAAATAGTCATGTCTACCTTCCCTGCAGGATCAACTAGTTACACCTGCCCCCTCTGCAGAATCAACTATTAATGTCTGTCCTTCCTGCAGGATCAACTAGTAAAGTCTGCCCTCCCTGCATGATTGATTAATCATGTCTGCCCTCCAGCATGATTGAATAGTCATGTCTGCCTCCCCTGCAGGACCAACTAGTCATGTCTACCCTCTCTGGAGGATCAATTAGTCATGTCTGCCTCCCCTGCAGGACCAACTAGTCATGTCTACCCTCCCTGCAGGACCAACTAGTCATGTCTGCCCTCCCTGCAGGATCAATTAGTCATGTCTGCCTCCCCTGCAGGATCAATTAGCCATGCCTGCCCTCCCTGCAGGAACAACTAGTCATGCCTGCCCTCCCTGCAGGATTGACTCCAGCAAATATTTGTGTCACCTCTGCCCTGCCCACAGGGATATGGGGTCTGGTATGAGGCGTCGCATGGGATCTGAACATTTGGATTTACTATGGGATTCATATTATTAGGTCTGGTCTGGGGCCTGAATATTGTGGTTTGAATTTGGGGGTCTGGGATACGGAATATTAGTGCTGTGTTTGGGCGTCTTACCCTCGGAGGACTGTCAGTATCTGTTCAGCTCAGTGGTCAGTGATTATGATGCAATACTTCACATTTCCTGTGGGGGCACCACTAGGAAGCGTAAACCATGGATGCGCGTTACGTTACCGTCTTATGTACTAATATCTACAGTTTCCGCTTTTTTCACAGTATGGCTGACCTGCCCCCGGAGATCCTTCGCGGCTTCTCGTAATTCCTTCAGGATCTCCTCCTGTCCTTCCACATCCTTGTGTGTGAAGAAGAGCAGATGGATCTGAACCTTGCAGGCGATAATTCCAATGGCCGTCTGATGAGGGCGAGATAACACAGAAGATACTGACAACCGGCACTATGCCCAGAACGCCCTGCTGTTCCTGCGGAGGAACCTACACGGCTCGTTCTTCTCTATTCTCTGGCGCAAAACTAACAAACAGCAGCTACAAAGCGGCAAATCCCAGATGTAACGATTGCTGCGTTCAAATTTCACTTCCCACCACTTTCAGGGTCTGTAGTTGCTGTCAGTGAATGGAATATTCCCATTTATATGTTTGTGGCCTCCTTTCTAACTACCGGTAACTATTTCTTATTGTCCCTGTAAATGTTAAGAAACAAATGTTGCAACTCTGCAAAGTCGTGTTTAAACAATGTGTTTTATGTGTCTCCACGGTAACAGACTCCAAACGACGCCTGTGTAGTCTGCTCCCTCAGTCATGTGCTTCTCCCTTCCATCCAGCATTATTTTTTGCTAACCTACCAAATGTGATTACCAAAATGGGTTGTAAAAAAACATTAAAAACGGCTCCTGGCTCAATGCTTTTCACAGCTGAGGTTTTGTTACAATATATCCAGTCTAGACAATCCCCTGTCTGATACAATGTATCAGTCTGGAGTGCAGGCTTGTTATATTGCAGAGGATTGACCAGATACAATTACAACAACCCCTCAGCTGTGAGGAGTATTAGGTCAGGACTGATTCATAGCCTCTCTATGTAACTTATAGTGTTACCATTCATTGACAGCAAGCAGGCAAGCATTTTGAAAATGGTCAGGAATTGAGACCCAATGTTGGATCACAAATAAGCCTTTTAAAACTTCCCCTGGTGACACGTGGACTGTGCCTCGTGATGCGGTGTCTGGTGGCGCCCGTCCGGCCCTGCACTTTCCACAACACTGATATTCCAGAAGAATAGAACTTACCATGGGGTTATACTCTGTCACCAGTCTCAAATCATTGATCGTAAGGAATCGGTAAAGTTTTGCAGTGTTAAGTTCTGCCGTTTCCTCCACCACTAAATCATCCCGGAAATTATCTGTCTAGAATCAAAGAAAACGAAAGAAAAATCACCACCAGAGCTGCATTCACAATTCTGCTGCCTGATATCTGGAAACCATAGGCATTGGGCACAACATATTCCCTGAACCAGCAGGGGGCAGCAGTGTGATGTGGGGTACTGCAGCCAGAGAGCAAATGGGCAACCAGCAGGACAGTGAAATGGGGGAGAATAAAAGGAAGTAACAATCACCTGGCGGAAAATGCTGACGGTGTTACTCTTTATCTTGTAGTGCTTCAGGACGTCTTTGTTGGTTGTGAAGCCATAATCCCATTCTGGATGATTTTTAACAAGTGTATTGTAATACTCAAATTCTGGAGTCTCTGGATCCTGTGAGAAGAGCAGAACCATGTAAAGGCGTCCTCCACCGACATACAGCATAATGGGCAAACGTCAGCTGTAAGAACCTACCACAAAAAACCCGACCACGGCTAGATCAGTGGAATCAATGAAGGCTGCGGTAGAAGGAACGTCCAATAATATCTGGGCTCTTCTCTCCGGAACTGAAGGAAAATCAGGAAAAACTCTGATGAACATCAGTGATCAATATCATCATCAGTTATCATCCTGAAGAATCAGGTACTGAACAAGCAGGTAATGCTGAAATATTTGAGCTCCAATGCTAGCAGAATAGTGAGTGCAGCTCTGGAGTATAATACAGGATGTAACTCAGGATCAGTACAGGATAAGTAATGTATGTACACAGTGACTGCACCAGCAGAATAGTGAGTGCAGCTCTGGAGGATAATACAGGATGTAACTCAGGATCAGTACAGGATAAGTAATGTATGTACACAGTGACTGCACCAGCAGAATAGTGAGTGCAGCTCTGGAGTATAATACAGGATGTAGCTCAGGATCAGTGCAGGATAAGTAATGTATGTACACAGTGACTGCACCAGCAGAATAGTGAGTGCAGCTCTGGAGTATAATACAGGATGTAACTCAGGATCAGTACAGGATAAGTAATGTATGTACACAGTGACTGCACCAGCAGAACAGTGAGTGCAGCTCTGGAGGATAATACAGGATGTAACACAGCATAAGTAGTGTAATTTTCTTGTATAGTAAATTGATGATACTAGAGCATAAGAAGTTATTTACAGTGTTGCTTTTTCCAGATTATAATCTAGGGGATAATTATTGCTCTGGCTGGAAATTTTATAATCTCTGCAGGATTTATTGCTACTGGTTTAGTCTCCAAGATCCTGGGCTCCTGAAGAGATTCTATCTCTGAACAGTAAATCTTAGGTGATGAGTGTGTGACGCATTGTAGATTGGCTCAGGAGATTACTACATACAGATATATACAGCCACCACTAGAGGTAGCTCAGGAGATTACTACATACAGATATATACAGCCACCACTAGGGGGAGCTCAGGAGATTATTACATACAGATATATACAGCCACCACTAGAGGGAGCTCAGGAGATTACTGCATACAGATATATACAGCCACCACTAGAGGGAGCTCAGGAGATTACTACATACAGATATATACAGCCACCACTAGAGGGAGCTCAGGATATTACTACATACAGATATATACAGCCACCACTAGAGGGAGCTCAGGAGATTACTACATACAGATATATACAGCCACCACTAGGGGGAGCTCAGGGGATTACTACATACAGATATATACAGCCACCACTAGAGGGAGCTCAGGAGATTACTACATACAGATATATACAGCCACCACTAGGGGGAGCTCAGGAGATTACTACATACAGATATATACAGCCACCACTAGAGGGAGCTCAGGAGATTACTACATACAGATATATACAGCCACCACTAGGGGGAGCTCAGGGGATTACTACATACAGATATATACAGCCACCACTAGAGGGAGCTCAGGAGATTACTGCATACAGATATATACAGCCACCACTAGAGGGAGCTCAGGAGATTACTACATACAGATATATACAGCCACCACTAGAGGGAGCTCAGGATATTACTACATACAGATATATACAGCCACCACTAGGGGGAGCTCAGGAGATTATTACATACAGATATATACAGCCACCACTAGAGGGAGCTCAGGAGATTACTGCATACAGATATATACAGCCACCACTAGGGGGAGCTCACGAGATTACTACATACAGATATATACAGCCACCACTAGAGGGAGCTCAGGAGATTACTATATACAGCCACCACTAGAGGGAGCTCAGGAGATTACTGCATACAGATATATACAGCCACCACTAGAGGGAGCTCAGGCGATTACTACATACAGATATATACAGCCACCACTAGAGGGAGCTCAGGAGATTACTACATACAGATGTATACAGCCATCACTAGAGGGAGCTCAGGAGATTACTACATACAGATATATACAGCCTCCACTACAGGGAGCTCAGGAGATTACTGCATACAGATGTATACAGCCATCACTAGAGGGAGCTCAGGAGATTACTACATACAGATGTATACAGCCACCACTAGAGGGAGCTCAGGCGATTACTACATACAGATATATACAGCCACCACTAGAGGGAGCTCAGGAGATTACTACATATAGATATATACAGCCTCCACTACAGGGAGCTCAGGAGATTACTGCATATAGATATATACAGCCACCACTAGAGGGAGCTCAGGAGATTACTACATACAGATATATACAGCCACCACTAGAGGGAGCTCAGGAGATTACTACATACAGATATTGTAGCAATGTGAACATTGAAGTGTTTTCCCTAGGCTCCGGTCCGGGACTTAGGGCTCATGTCCAGGGATCCTATTTAATCCTGCTACTGGATCTTGGGTGTGTCTCACTCTGGAGAGTGTGCAGACAGAGGCCTGGTGAGGCTCTGTCAGTGTGGTCTCAGATAAGCCAGGCTGAGGGGCCACGAGGCTATGCAATAGCCTGGACTTTGGGGGACTTGCACACAGAAGGCTGGAGTGGCTCTGTGTGGTCTGAGCCGGGAGGGCTGAGAGACCACTATCCCCCAAGAGACCCTGGTGTGAGAGCAGCCAGGAGGGCTGAGAGACCACTATCCCCCAAGAGACCCTGGTGTGAGAGCAGCCAGGAGGGCTGAGAGACCACTATCCCCCAAGAGACCCTGGTGTGAGAGCAGCCAGGAGGGCTGAGAGACCACTATCCCCCAAGAGACCCTGGTGTGAGAGCAGCCAGGAGGCTGCTGAAGGTTGGGCTGGGAAAGCCGCATCTCATCACGGGTGTGAACTCTGCTACGCTTTAGGTGAGTCAGGGAAACCTATGTGTTTAGTTAGGGCCCAGACGGGCAAAGTATTTTATTTTGGCTTTGTGTGTTTTTCTTTATGCCGTGTGCCACAATAAAGCACAGTTTGACCCCTAAATCCTGGTGTCTGTGAAGAAGCGTGTGTTTGCAACCCCTGGAAAAGAGCTAATCCCCTACAATTGGTGTCGGATGCGGGCACATGTCCGTGCTGAAAAGTAAAAAGCCAACGTCGTTGCTAAGGGCAACGACCTGACGGAAAAGAGCAGGTCCTGAATGTTGCCAAGGAATTGCTGTGTTACTGTGCAGTGATTTAAAGTGCTGGAAGCCTGCTAGTTTGCAGGAGCAGAGACTGTGGTGCAAACAGTGCAGGATTTAAAGGGCCAGAAGCCCAGTACAAGAGACTGATCAGTGGAAATGGCTACAGAATGGTATAGCCCGTGGGAGAAATCCTGCGAGTTAGTGATCGGGGGAATCCCGCTGGGGGTCATTCTAGACTCCCGCCAGCAAGTGTCTCAGGTCCTGTCTGAAATTCTGGACTTTGTAACAAGGGGGCCAGAGACAAAAACTACGGTGTCACTGACCTTTGTGACGGACTATGGCTCTGTGCAATGGGAGCTGTTAAAATGTGAGGCACTGGAAGTGGAGTTTGTACTGGGCAAGGACTTTCCATTGTTTGGGCAGTTGTGGAGCGGAGTTCCTGATAAAAAGCAAGGATGTGCCGTAGCCAAGGGCAACCGTCGGGAAGACAAAGAGGTGGAGAGCGGTGCGGTTCTCAGGAGTGCATGTCTTCCCTGCGACTGTGTCCGGAGTCCTAGAGAGGAAGTGCGGAGGTGCGGTAAAGCTGTTGCTAGGAGCGACCACAACCTTGATGAGTCCGCGGGAGAGGATGTCACTGCTTTACCAGAATGGTTGATTACAAAGGGTAAGACTGTTCCTGTTATTAACCATGTGGCAGAGCCAGTGACGGTGAGCCGGCGGCGGGGGATACGTGGCAGAGCCAGTGACAGTGAGCCGGCGGCGGGGGATACGTGGCAGAGCCAGTGACAGTGAGCCGGCGGCAGGGGATACGTGGCAGAGCCAGTGACAGTGAGCCGGCGGCAGGGGATACGTGGCAGAGCCAGTGACGGTGAGCCGGCGGCAGGGGAAACGTGGCAGAGCCAGTGACAGTGAGCCGGCGGCGGGGGATACGTGGCAGAGCCAGTGACAGTGAGCCGGCGGCGGGGGATACGTGGCAGAGCCAGTGACAGTGAGCCGGCGGCAGGGGATACGTGGCAGAGCCAGTGACAGTGAGCCGGCGGCGGGGGATACGTGGCAGAGCCAGTGACAGTGAGCCGGCGGCAGGGGATACCTGCTGGGCCGGTAGGTGATAAGTCACACAGAGAGACAACTGTGTCTGGACAGGCGGATAAGCCGGCTGTGATGGCTCCCTCGCAGAAACCCGCAGGGGAGAAGGTTTCTGTGTTACATCAGTGGCCCATGACCAAAGCTAGACATGGGATGACAAGGATCCGGGATCCCATGCTAGCCCGGGTAAGGGGCAGCACAATATCGAAACCTGAGACTGGTAAAATAATAAAGGTGCTGGACAGTCGTGCGGAGAAGGACGATCCGCTGATTTTATTACATGACACGGAGGCTCCTATTGCTATCTCTTTCTTTACTTAAATTAATAGCAGCAAAGAAAAAAAGGTACAACTAACACGTTACCAAGGCAACAGAACCCTCCCATATGTCCTAGTATAAAAGGTCTGAACCCAAAACACTCCTCCTCTTTCTTTGCTGCTGTCCACAAGATAAGTACTTTGTTCTGTGGGCAGAATTTTGTGGGAAGATTACCTTTATCTAGGATTGTTTTTTCTTCCTCTCCCTTATTTGTATTCCTTCTGATTATTCCCCTTATCTCCATCTGTTATCTGCTTCATTTTTGGTTGTTCTGTTTTCACAGCGTTCGGCCGTTTTGTTCAGGGGGGCGGTTTTCTCCACAGGTTACTGCAGGGTTGTTTATCCACAGGTTCCCCCTCCTGTTCGCTTTCTTCCCCAGGGCAGAATTCTGTTGTTCACCCTTTGTGCTTACCTCCGGTTATCTCTCCCGCTCTTGCGCCCCTCGGCCGGCGGCCGTAGTCTCGCGGGACTTCGGCCGCCATTACCGTTTTCTTCTCCTTCTTCCCTTCTGCAGGTTCGCGCTGTTTTCCCCCTTCTATCGCGAGATCTCGCCGCATCGCGAGATCTCGCTCCTTGGGCAGTATATTCCGCTCTGTTCTGTCCCCTACATCCGGTTTTGTCACTGCTCTTGCTGCCGGCCGCTGGTTGCTAATAGATAGTGGGTTTTACAGTACTTGGCATTATCGGGGATTATAGTTTTTGCTAGTGTATTCCTGCTGCAGTGATTTTGGGTGTATCCATCATGTCTGATCATAATCAGCGCACCTCCACCCCTAGGGACTTGGAACAGTTGTCCCTTGTTCAGGATCCCTCCTCTGCTCAGCCTGATGATCAGGCTTTGGCTATACAGCGCTCAGTGACTATGGCCATTCAGTCAGCTATGGGGTCTATGGCTAATGCCATTTCTCACTCCATTTCTGAGGCCTTTTTGGCGCATAATCCGCCCGCCAAAGCCAGTGGTGCCTCTGTGCCCTCTGGTTCTCAGGCAGCTGTTCCTGATGTACCAGCCTCCAGAACTACTACTGTTGGTGAGTTACCTGCCACCCAAGATAGCGCGCCTCGTCCGCGCAAAAGAGCCTACGCCCGCCAGGCAGAAAAGGCGCGGCACTGGAAATGCGCCAGAGCGCAACGTGATACTGATTCAGACTCCGACCATGGTTCGGATGAGGAGGCTCAGGATAGATCTTACCTTTGCGCAGAGGAGGAGGGGTTGGCCCTGTTAGATACTGACCTTCAGGAGCCATCTACTGCCCCGGCCACGTCCCTTGCCACTGCCACTAATTCTGGCGGTCTGTTTGAGTCCTCTTTGACGGTTTTAGACCCATCTGGTGAACCCCTCTTTGACCCGGATGCTCTCCACCATCCGAGGTCCTCTGAATGGCTCCCCTCTGACCATGTTGCTAAATACTTGGAGGCCAGAGTGCGCCAACCTCTCAGTAAAGAGGCGAGAAATAAGTTGAGGGCTGAGTGCCCCAGACCGATTGTCCCTAATAAGGTCTGTGAGACCCCTGTTGTGGACCCCAAGATGTCCCAATATTTGACTAAATCGGGTTGGAATCCCCGCAGAGGACTTGAATCTGCTCTGAAAGCCTGTCAAGACAAGGTCTTAGACATCTTAGGCCCCCTGACGAAGATTTTTGAGTTGGCTGAGTCCGCTAAAGCTCAAAACACGCTAGTTGACCCAGAAGAGCTACGTGGCTGGGTTCAGCGTGCTGTGTGCATCACAGGTAATATTAATACTTCTCTCTCTATCGAGAGACGAAAAGCTATTCTGTTTAAAATTGAGCCAAAGCTCTCTAATCTGGCATTAACAGAGGCGGGTAAGGATGCTCAGGGTCTCCTTTTTGGAGACTCGTTCATAAAAGATCTCTCCCGTTTTGTTGGAGCCTTTACGGCTTTGGATAAGGCTCAAACTTCTATGAGACGTGTCTTCCAGGGGCGGGTCTCTACCAGGGCCGGCAGCTCTAGGGGCCGCCTGTCCGGCCGGTCATCCTTCCAGACCCGTGGTTCGGGTCGAGGCTCCTTCACCTACCGTGGCTCGAATCCAGAGTCTAGACAGCAGTCTTCTTTTTTCCCCTCCCGGGGTTCAACGTGGAGATCCAGAGGTTCCAGAGGCTATCCAACCTCAAGACGCCCATTCGGTAAGTCTACCAACCCCATTCCTTTCTTCAGTAACCTGGGTAGGGGGCAGACTCCGTCTTTTTTCCCATGCTTGGGCCACAATTACTTCAGACCCGTGGGTCCTCTCGACGGTGCTGGGGTTCCAGATAGAGCTAATCAACTCTCGTATTTACATTCCCCCTCCGATACCTTACTACCTCCCTGCGCAGAAACTTCTGCTCTTACACAAGGAATTGCTCGCCCTATCTATGAAAGGCGCGATAGAGCCGGCCCCCGCCTCCTCCATGGGAATTATCAGCAACATGTTTCTTGTGGCCAAAAAAGGAGGCCAGATGCGCCCGGTTATCAACCTTCGGCCGCTAAACGCCTTCGTCCGTTACCGCCATTTCAAAATGGAGGGCATCCACCTCTTAAAGGACATGCTCCTTCACGGCGATTGGATGGTCAAGTTAGACTTAAAGGACGCCTATCTCACAGTCCCTGTGTCCAAGGTCTTCCAGGGACCTCCTTCAGTTTCGTTGGGGCGCGGAGACATGGCGATTTACTTGTCTTCCGTTCGGGCTTTCCTCAGCTCCTTGGGCCTTTACAAAGTTGCTTCGTCCGGTGGTATCTTGTCTACGCAGTCGAGGAATCCGTCTAATTATCTATCTAGACGATATCCTGCTTTTGGCCCAGGAGAAAGCTACCCTTCTAACGCATCTGGATTGGACCATGGACCTTTTGTCCCATCTGGGTTTCCTGCTCAACCTGGAGAAGTCCTGCTTGACTCCGGGTCAGGAGATGGAGTTTTTGGGCTTCACAATAAATTCTGTTGCAGAGACTCTCAGCTTGCCGTCTTCCAAGGTCCAAGCCATCCGCAAGGAACTTCGCCGGGCTCTTTCCCTCCCTCAGGTCTCCCTTCGTCAACTGGCCCGTATCATTGGCCTTCTCTCGGCCTCTATCCAGGCGGTTTTTCCAGCCCCGCTTCAATACCGCGCCATGCAACGCCTCAAGAACTCTCATCTTCAAGCGGGACACTCTTACGCGGATTTGATATCTCTGGACGAGGCAACCAGGACCGAACTGACTTGGTGGATTTCCAATTTAGAGGTTTGGAACGGCAAGGCGATCCTTGCTTCACGTCCGGATTTTACAGTCGACTCGGATGCCAGTCTTCTGGGATGGGGAGCCTACTGCGAAGGAGTGACCACCGGGGGACGCTGGTCTGCGGAGGAGTCTTCCTTACATATCAACGCCCTGGAGCTTCTCGCGGGCACCTTTGCGATTCGCAGTTTTGCGAAGGGTTTGACAGGGACCTGCATCAAACTACGGATGGACAATGTGTCAGCAGTTCGTTATGTCAACGCCATGGGAGGCACACATTCTCCGACTCTGTCCCGTCTAGCTCGAGAATTTTGGACCTTCTGCCTCTCCAGGGACATCACCGTAGTCGCGGAATATTTACCCGGTCTACACAATACCAACGCGGACTGGAGTTCACGCTTTCTTTCCGACTCCAGCGATTGGAAGCTAGACTCGACGATATTTGCTTCTATATCCTCCCTTTGGGGTCCTTTCTTTTTAGACCTCTTCGCATCCCGCTTGAACACTCAACTTCTCCGTTTCTACAGTTGGCGCCCGGATCCAGTCGCACTAGCAGTAGACGCCCTCTTGCAGGATTGGTCGAGTCATCTGATGTATGCCTTCCCACCGTTTACTCTGATTCCCCGTGTCCTGGCTCGAATTCGCCAACAGAGGGCCGAGTTAGTCCTGATTGTCCCGTTCTGGACCACTCAGTCCTGGTTCCCTCAACTATTGGAAGTCCTCATTCAGTGCCCCTTGCTTCTCCCTACGTTTCCGGAACTCTTATTAGATCCTTCGGGCCTACAACATCCTCTCGTACTGGACGGGTCCCTACAACTCCTGGCCTGCAGGGTCTCGGGATGCCCTGGCACATCTCGGCAATTTCGGACTCGGCTAGACGCCTTTTGGAGGACGCATGGGCTCCCGGAACCAGACGTTCCTATCATGCGGCCTGGAAGTCTTGGGCTGACTGGTGCTTGGTTGGGAACATGGATCCCTTTTCAGCACCTGTGACGGGAATTCTGGAATTCCTCACTTCCCTTTTTGATAAAGGCAGAGCTTATCGTACGATCAATCTTTATCGTTCGGCTATTTCCGCCTCTCATCGGGGTTTTGAGGGAGTTCCTGCGGGTCAGCACCCTTTAGTGTGTCGTCTTCTTAAGGGTTCCCGCCTTTCTCGTCCCCCTAGGCCCCGTTTTTCTTCTACCTGGGACGTCTCCTCGGTCCTGTCTCTTTTCTCATCCTGGCCGCCCAACTCTGATCTTTCCTTACGCCAACTTTCCGCTAAGTTGGTTTCTTTATTTTGTCTGGTCTCTTGTAAGAGAGTCTCAGATGTTAGAGCCTTGGATTTCGACGCTCGTTCTTTTTCTCCGGAGGGTGTGGTGTTTAATATCACGCGCCGCACTAAAACTAATATTCGGTCAGTGTCTTATCCATCTTTCCCTGATTCTCCTTCTCTCTGTCCAGTCTCTTGTATGAATCTCGCACTTCTTCTCAACGTGTTTCCTCTTGTCCTCAACTTTTCCTCTCTTATCGGCGTCCTTTCCACCCTGTCACCAGCGTCACCCTGGCTCGATGGGTTAAATGGATTATGGCCCAAGCGGGTATTGATACTGCGATTTTCACCGCACATTCCACAAGAGGTGCTGCTGCAACTTCCATGGCAGTCGCCGGAGCGCGTTTGGAGGACATTATGCGTCTGGCAGACTGGTCCCGAGTTTCGACATTTCGTGAGTTCTATTTTCGCCCTTCTTCTCATGTTTTTTCTTCTGTAGTTTCCCAGCTTTAAACTCGCAATAGGAGCCTCCGTGTCATGTAATAAAATTGCATGATTTTCCTATCCTGTGACGTAAAGTCATGATTTTATTAAAGACACGGAGGCGAGTATTGCCCCTCCCCTTCCCTCCCTTTTATCTGGGTCTCATTTGTCATGTCTGTATTAGACTATGTTTTACTATTTATTTATCTATTACTGTATTGAATTTGGTCTGTTATAGGGATCTTGCTAATTTTGTTTTATCCAAACCCTTACTTGGTCAATTACCCTTTGTTTTATGATTTCTATTTGTTATAGGATGAGTCTACCTCGGGCGCTACTACTGATGTCGGCAGTTTCTACGTTCTCGTTCTCCAGCTCGGCAAGTCCGGTTTCCTGAGGGCCTCGTCATAGTTTGGTTTTTCGGCTGGAACTTTTTTCTTCAAGTTGGAATGTTCAGGATCAAGTGTGGACTCTCCGTCAAAGAAAGAGGAGGAGTGTTTTGGGTTCAGACCTTTTATACTAGGACATATGGGAGGGTTCTGTTGCCTTGGTAACGTGTTAGTTGTACCTTTTTTCTTTGCTGCTATTAATTTAAGTAAAGAAAGAGATAGCAATACTCGCCTCCGTGTCTTTAATAAAATCATGACTTTACGTCACAGGATAGGAAAATCATGCAATTTTCACTGAGCGTGAGACTTCAATGAGAACAGAGACTGATGAACTGGATGTTACACATACGCTCATGCATGAGGGGGTGTTGGGGTGTAATCTTCCCTTATGCTGGGAGTTGTGGAGTAATGGAGACACTTCTGCAGAGAGTGCAAAAACTCCTGCAGAACTTGTACCTGTCCCTTTAAGGGAAAGGACCATTGAAAACAGTGATGGTACCATGTTTGCCGAAATGCATAATGGAAATGTGAAGTCATGTGAAATATGTGATGATGATAATGACCGGCCTTTTCCTTTGCAGGCTGTGATTGGGGAAAAAGCTCCCCCTGTGGGTAAACATGTGTCTGATATAAAAGTGTTGATAAATGTTGAAGAAACACCGCTAGGAGACCCCATTGTAGACAATGTGGCGGGGCTAGAGGGTGTACCACACGGACCAGAGGTGGATGTGCAGTCTCCACAGGTTTCTATGATTAATAAAATGTGCCAGGTGGGGATTGACTCAGGGGTGCCCCTAGAGGCCAGGGTTAATGATGACACGAACAGTATAAGTGGCCTATGTGCCGTGACAGTTAGCAACTCCGAGAGTGAGGCTACCATGTCAAGACCCAGCAAAACTAAAGTGGTTACTAGTAGCGAGTCTAGCGACCAGATGACAGTTCTATCTGACGATACGAGAGGTCAGTCGGGTGACAGCCTAGTGTCTGAAGCTCCTATCCTGACAGTTGTAGATGACCTGACAGGACAGTACAGCTACAAACTTGAAGATGTTTTCGCTCGCTCTGCACAGTCCCTAGATACACTAGAGATGGGGCTAGCGGTTCTCGCAGAGCAACTGCAGGAATCTCCAGAGGAGTCACAGAAAGAGATGAATAACCTGAAGGAACTGGAGTCACTAATAGAAGCGGAAATTCTCCAACTTCAAGAGGAACTTGCAGCTTCTGAGCGATCCAGACTTCATGCAGAGCAGGAAAGAGATGAGCTGGCTGATGAGGTTCTAAACAGCGCCTCAGAAAAATCTGCTCTTTTGGAGGAGAAAAGACATTTGGAAGCCAGGATGGCTCAACTTGATCAAGAGTTATGTGATCGCATGGTGGACCTGGACCACCAGAGACAAGCTGTATCTAGATTGGAGAAGAAACAAAAGAAGTTTGACCCGCTCTTGGTTGAAGAGAAATACATATCGGCTCGATATGCCGAAGAACGTGACCGAGCGGAGGCTGATGCTCGGGAGAAAGAGTCCAAGGCCCTCTCCTTGGCTAGAGCCCTTGAAGAAGTGCTTGAGGAGCTAAATGAATTAGAGAGGCTGAACAAGCAACTCAGAGCAGAGATGGAAGCTCTCATGAGCTCAAAAGATGCCATCTATGAGGTGGAGAAGCCTAAGCGTGCTCCTGCACAGCAGGTGGAAGGAAGTGAGAGACCGGAAGAGGAAGATCCTCTGGAAGGTGCCAAGAAGTCAGAGCCTGGTAAGAGTGGGTCTGGAGATGGTGGTGCCAGGGTACTGGCCAAGGCAGAGAAGGTGGAAAAGGTATCGGCTGAACCAGTTGATGTGGCTGATGTCGATGCAGAGGCCAAGAGTCTCATGACAGTGTGTAACCAGGACCAGGTCGCAAAAGACGTCCCCTCCGCCTACAAGGCCTTCCAAGTAGCCAGCTGCCTGCTGGGGAAGAAATATGAGGAGATGGACGACCAGTATGCAGATCCGGGCTGTTACGATGGGCTGTCTCTCCTGACTCCTCCACAAAAGGAGACCAGTGTCCTGGGTGAGCCTCTGGAGAACACGCCAGAAGACAAGAAGTATCCTGAAGACCCCAGTGCCTCCAACCTTGATGCGAAAGGGAAGGAGGAATTAAGAAAGCAAGGATATGATGCCATGTCCCTGAAGGGTGAGAAGGCTGATAAAGTAAAGGCCAAAGAGACAGAGGCCAAGGAAGCTAAGGTCGAGCTCTTGAAGTGGGAGAAATCCTTGGATGTTCCAGAGATCAAGGGTAAAGCCGAAGTGGGGAGAGGCAGTGAAGAGGCATAAGACCCTGAAACTAAGGCACCATCTGAGAAAACCACTGCTGGAAAAGAAGCGAGCGGGGGCAAGCCAGCTCTGCTGATGGAGCTTCGCAAAGACAAGAAAAAAAGGCCTAAGCGTCTGCAAGAGCCAGCAAAGTCAAACAGAGTCTGTCGTTTGCATAAAAATATATTCTGAAGGGAGTTCCAGAAGCCGAGATCGAAATTCTAAGAGTAAAGGAAAAATAAATGTACGATCTGCTGCTAAAATAAAACGACAAAAAGAGGCGAGTCATAAAAAGCGTGCTCGGCTGAAGCAGCTGTGTAAGTCAAAGAGAGAGAAAGATAAAAAGAGAGGGTCTGCCTGTCACATGGACATGGGAACATTGCAGACACTGTCTCTTGGGCAAGATGTCAGTGTGGGTAACAAACCAAGCACTGATGGCATGGGTCTGGCCAAATAAAGGGAAGCCTCTGACGTGGACCACATCTTCCAGGGGGAAGGTTGAGCCAGGCGATGGCAAGAAAATGCGGCTGCCCTGTCACGAGCATCCAGTTGGTACATGTGTTCACCCCCCACAGGTTTGAACAGAGGGGGGGGGGGGGATCCTGGGTGTGTCTCACTCTGGAGAGTGTGCAGACAGAGGCCTGGTGAGTCTCTGTCAGTGTGGTCTCAGATAAGCCAGGCTGAGGGGCCACGAGGCTATGCAATAGCCTGGACTTTGGGGGACTTGCACACAGAAGGCTGGAGTGGCTCTGTGTGGTCTGAGCCGGGAGGGCTGAGAGACCACTATCCCCCAAGAGACACTGGTGTGAGAGCAGCCTGGAGGTTGGGCTGGGAAAGCCGCATCTCATCACGGGTGTGAACTGTGTTACGCTTTAGGTGAGTCAGGGAAACCTATGTGTTTAGATAGGGCCCAGACGGGCAAGGTATTTTATTTTGGCTTTGTGTGTTTTTCTTTATGCCGTGTGCCACAATAAAGCACAGTTTGACCCCTAAATCCTGGTGTCTGTGAAGAAGCGTGTGTTTGCAACCCCTGGAAAAGAGCTAATCCCCTACAATATATACAGCCACTACTAGAGGGAGCTCAGGAGATGACTGCATACAGATATATACAGCCACTACTACAGGGAGCTCAGGAGATTACTGCATACAGATATATACATCCACCACTAGAGGGAGCTCAGGAGATTACTGCATACAGATATATACATCCACCACTAGAGGGAGCTCAGGAGATTACTGCATACAGATATATACATCCACCACTAGAGGGAGCTCAGGAGATTACTACATACAGATATATACAGCTACTACTAGAGGGAGCTCAGGAGATGACTGCATACAGATATATACAGCCACCACTAGAGGGAGCTCAGGAGATTACTGCATACAGATATATACAGCCACCACTAGAGGGAGCTCAGGAGATTACTGCATACAGATATATACAGCCACCACTAGAGGGAGCTCAGGAGATTACTGCATACAGATATATACAGCCACCACTAGAGGGAGCTCAGGAGATTACTGCATACAGATATATACAGCCACCACTAGAGGGAGCTCAGGAGATTACTACATACAGATATATACAGCCACCACTAGAGCAGTGTTTCCCAACCAGTGTGCCTCCAGCTATTGCAAAACTACAACTCCCAGCATGCCTTGACAGCCTTTGGCTGTGCGGGCATGCTGGGAGTTGTAGTTTTGCAACAGCTGGAGGCACACTGGTTGGGAAACACTGCACTAGAGGGAGCTCAGGAAATTACTACATACAGATATATACAACCACCACTAGAGGGAGCTCAGGAGATTACTACATTACAGATATGTACAGCCACCACTAGAGGGAGCTCAGGAGATTACTGCATATAGATATATACAACCACCACTAGAGGGAGCTCAGGAGATTACTGCATACAGATATATACAGCCACCACTAGAGGGAGCTCAGGAGATTACTTCATACAGATATATGCAACCACCACTAAAGGGAGCTCAGGAGATTACTACATACAGATATGTACAGCCACCACTGGAGGGAGCTCAGGAGATTACTGCATATAGATATATACAACCACCACTAGAGGGAGCTCAGGAGATTATTGCATACAGATGTATACAGCCACCACTAGAGGGAGCTCAGGAGATTACTGCATACAGATATATACAGCCACCACTAGGGGGAGCTCAGGAGATTACTACATACAGATATATACAGCCACCACTAGAGGGAGCTCAGGAGATTACTACATATAGATATATACAGCCATCACTAGAGGGAGCTCAGGAGATTACTGCATACAGATATATACAGCCACCACTAGAGGGAGCTCAGGAGATTACTGCATACAGATATATACAGCCACCACTAGAGGAAGCTCAGGAGATTACTGCATACAGATATATACAACAGCCACCACTAGGGGGAGCTCAGGAGATTACTACATACAGATATATACAGCCACTACTAGAGGGAGCTCAGGAGATTACTACATACAGATATATGCAGCCACCACTAGAGGGAGCTCAGGAGATTACTTCATACAGATATATACAGACACCACTAGAGGGAGCTCGGGAGATTACTACATACAGATATATACAGCCACCACTAGAGGGAGCTCAGGAGATTACTACATACAGATATATACAGCCACCACTAGAGGGAGCTCAGGAGATTACTTCATACAGATATATGCAACCACCACTAGAGGGAGCTCAGGAGATTACTACATACAGGTATATACAGCCACCACTAGAGGGAGCTCAGGAGATTACTTCATACAGATATATGCAGCCACCACTAGAGGGAGCTCAGGAGATTACTGCATACAGATATATACAGCCACCACTAGAGGGAGCTCAGGAGATTACAGCATATGAGGCAGGCAAGGATCGGGAGTGAAGTGAAGGAGCCATTGCGAGTAACATGTTATTAGTATGCTTTCCTTCTGCAGGTCTGGCCAGAAGGGGGGTCCAAAAAATAGCGAACCCCTTTAAGGCCTCTTGTATATGTGACCTAAAGCTAAGAGCTAAGTCTGATGTCAACCTCCCCATGAAGCACCCTTCAGACTTCACGCAAAAATCTTTGTATATAAAAGCCTAAGAGGTACGCAGTTCTTAGTCTCAGCCAGCTGAACTCCCAGTAGAACCAGTAAAGAAGCCTCCGCCTATAACAGTTTGCTGGTTTCATCCAGGTAACGTCTTAGGGCCAGTAAAACGTCAGGTATACGATGAAGCGTATGACACTGACCCCTGCTGGTGGGAAACGGCTATTACACTTCTGTTGTCTCATGACTACTACTCAGAATTTAGGTTTAGTGGGTGTCCCAGCTGTGGGTGATGGACGGACTGTAGATTCCCAAAAGGAAGAGATAAATTCCCATGGTCCTCTGCACATGGGATCCATGTCTTTGACCACATGGTGAATATGTCCCTCAGGCCCTGAGCCGGAGGATGGTGATTTATCTCCTCCACTACAGTTTTACTATGAGACATTGAGCAATGGCGGCCAGTCCTCATGGTTGATTCTTACCTCCCCTGCTCTCGGTCCCCTCTATGTGGTGGCACCAGGGACTTACCTTCAATGTCGGTGCTGTTGCCGGTTTCTGTAGCCAGAGTAATGCTGACTAGCAGGAGAAGCATCGAGGCCGGGATACAGCAGGAGGGTTGTCCCATGGCGTCCGGGGTCTCTCTGCTCTGCTGGGCTGTAGTGAAGTGATGACGACTCGTTGAGCAGAGCTGTACTGATGACGCGAGGAGGCCTGAGAACCGCACACCTGCCGCCAGTGATAAGGGGGATCCCGTCATGGCCACCGCTCAGCACAGTCCCTGTAACTTGTCCTTGGACACTCGTTCAATCATTCACCGTCCTGGGTCCCATCATATCCAGTGGATGCATGGGAAGGGCTGGCATGTCGCTACGTGGTATGTAAGGGGGGCCCCCACTCCATGATGGTGGAAGGAAACAGGCGGACATGGTTGTAACACTGGAGGCATCAGGTGTAATGGTGACCGTCTTTAAATGAGGACAGCAGGTATAACAGGTGTACTGTCTCTTTAAGACTCTGTCCTGAGGCTTGCAGTGCACCCAGAGAGGATCAACTGAAGAGATCAGTGTCCCCCGCCTCCTGCGCCAGGTCCACTCATCAGATGGCACCGCGCTCAGACGTCTGAGGACGGAGGATGAGACTTCTCGGCTGGGCAGTTGTTTAACTGACTCGACGCATTTCGGGGACAAAACAAAGTTCCCCTTAAAATACAATCAGAATAACATCGAGGACGACCCCATTCATCGGGAGGTCCCAGATGCCACCACACAGGGTGGACTGGTAGCCATAACAATAGTACAGGGCAGATAGAAGTCCGGAGGGATGGACTGGTGGTCTTAATGATATTAGGAGGTTGGCAGAACATTTCCGCACGTTGGTCTGTATCCTAACCCGGTGGGCGCCTCAGCAAACCAGCGCGCGGAAATGGCTCCCATCTCCATGGTGTCATTAAGACCACCAGTCCATCCCTCGGGACTTCTATCTGCCCAGTACTATTGTTAGGGGATTGTGTAGCCATATCCTGGTCCACGCCCCTGGCGCTCCCCGGTATTGTTTGCAGAGTTGGTGACGCCCTTGGTTGTGGCAATCGGGAACAAGTCACAGACGTCGGCCTCCCACAGAGGAAGTTACATACGGGAGGGTCTCTTTTATTAATTTGATTTATGTCATGATATTATTCTTTTTTGTTAGTTCCCATCCAGTCGGTCAGGGGTTTTCTATTGGTGACGCCATCTTTTTCTCTTCTAACCCTATACATGGCCATGTAGACAGTCTGCTCCCGGTTATCCGGGCAGCCTCTCCTCACTTGCACTATGCTCTTCCTTGCAGGCCGGACTTGATTACAGGCCACCTCTGCCCTCAGGATGCAGGACGATTCCTAGTCTTCTCCTCTGTGGTGCCCGGCTGAGGCTGCCCTACAAGGCCCTGTGGTGGTGCACCTATATGATTAGTGCCGCTCACCTCCACTGCTAGCTAACTACACGCAGGAAACTGCAGTGACTTCCGGCTCATGCTAGTGCTGTGGCTCTTCCTCTAACCACGAGACTCTGCCTGCACTTTCATTACCCCCCTGTGGGATCAGGGCCATAGATATTTCTCGCTGCGATCCTAGAGGTTACCCTGTGGACTCTGATAATGGCCCTTGACACCTTGCCCGTGGTTTGTGATCCCTTCCCTAGTGTTGGAGCGCTGCTTGTTATGTCACCGTTAACATCCTGCAACCACAATATACACACTCCTGACAACTAACATGGCCACCAACACGGTTTGTCACCCACCTTTTCATGCTCCTGAATGACAAATCAATACAGCAAACTGAGATCAGGGACCACTTCAAGCTCCAAGGGCCCCAATGCAATGACTGTAACATCCCCCCCCTCCTCTTGGCATTTATAATACTGGCGTCTTCTAATGTGGCAGAGGGGCGTCTGGGCACCAGGGTCCGGGTGTGGCTGCTACCCCTGCGCTTCTGTCATTGCACTTCAGGGGTCCAGGAGCCATAGGACCCCCCGGGGGATTATTTTCAGGAAGTTGGGGTGGTCATCACCAGGAGATTGCTCATACGCTGTAACAAGCTGTACCCTGGGAGGTCGTTAGCCTGTAGGTGTAAAATAGAATCTTTCCATTCATTGACAGCAAGCAGAGATCTTAACAAAATAATGAATAGATTAATAAAATGTAGAAAGCTGCAGGACGTCACATTCTTCAGTGGAGAAGCTTCGTCAGCCCTGGAACGGACCATATGACAATTCAGATTGGTCCACGGACAGAAATCATCGGTCACAGACGAGGGGCTGCTGGTGATCATTTATTACATTAATATGAGATAATCCCCATCATCCTCCTCCAGTATATAAGCTCTTCACCGTATACTCCAGGGCTCGTGTGCAAGCGGCAGGCGAAATCTAACACTGAGGCGAAGAAGCAGCGGATACATTGTAATTCATCTGTAATCTTTATAACAGGAGACATACGGCGCCATTCCTAAGGGAACGCCCCCAGCACCAGGATCCTCGGAGGACGGCACCCAGGAGGTATCTCCTCTGAGGGGGGGGGGGGGGGGGGGTGACAATCTCTCTGGTCTCCCCTAGGTGGCGCTCTCAGAATTTATTCCCTGACCGATCAGATACATTGTTATTTAGAGGGGGGAGGGGTCCATTCATCTGAAACGGGGACCATAGACCTACAACATAAGGACATCTAGGGGCACATGACACAGGAGATGACCTCACGGACCATCTAGGAATGTGCAGGCTGTCACTAGTGGGTGACTCCAGGTAACAGACGTTGGCCTGTCATCTCAGGTTCTGGGCTTTGCTGGGGGAAGGGGATGCAGGTACTTTCATGCAATATTTAAAGGGTGCCCACTGCTACAAGAAACAAACAGCAGGAATAATTTGGAGCATCTTCGTGGTAGACTTCATAAGACTCTGCTGCTCCGCTTCCTCAGTATACAGCGCTCCTCCTCTGCTCTTCCATTCAGACTTCTTAAATCCTCAGTTGCCTGTGGCCACCACTAGGTGGCGATCTCTGTACAGTTGCATAAGCTCCCATGGTTATGAACTGCAGCTAGCTCGCCCCCTGGTGGTGGCCACGGGCAGACAAGATTTTTAATATGTGTGTAGTGGAGCAGGAGACCCAGAGCATCATGAAGTGCACCAGGAAGCTACAGTGATCATCTGTTTGGCCGGTTTCCTCGGAGTACCACTGCAGCATTATATTCAGTGTGACGGTACAGTGCGGTATTTTATTCGTTCCACTCCTTGCGGATGGACAGGTTCCACTCCCAGGTTAGATGGTTGTGGTTGTCATCGTCGGTGAAGAGCGACTTGTTGTGATAGGTTCCTCGCGCCAACATTCCCTTCGGAGCTTCTTCTATGGGGGTCAAGAACTCATATTCTTCAGGTCGAGGGCCGTAGCTTCCCACCATAAACGTGGCTTTAGCAACTGAATGGAAGAAACAGTAGAGCTATTCACTGACAGGAAGAGCAGAACAAAGTGCAACAACTTCTGGCCTTAGAGTTCAGCAGTAAAGGTGGCGCAGTATGGGACAGGATGGGCACTGTATGTATGGGACAGGATGGGCACTGTATGTATGGGACAGGATGGGCACTGTATGTATGGGACAGGATGGGCGCTGTATAGGACAGGATGGGCACTGTATGTATGGGACAGGGTGGGCACTGTATGTATGGGTCAGGATGGGCACTGTATGTATGGGACAGGATGGGCACTGTATGTATGGGTCAGGATGGGCACTGTATGTATGGGACAGGCTGGGCACTGTATGTATGGGACAGGATGGGCACTGTATGTATGGGACAGGATGGGCACTGTATGTATGGGACAGGATGGGCACTGTATGTATGGGACAGGATGGGCACTGTATGTATGGGGCAGGGTGGGCACTGTATGTATGGGACAGGATGGGCACTGTATGTATGGGACAGGGTGGGCACTGTATGTATGGGACAGGATGGGCACTGTATGTATGGGACAGGATGGGCACTGTATGTATGGAACAGGATGGGCACTGTATGTATGGGGCAGGATGGGCACTGTATGTATGGGGCAGGATGGGCACTGTATGTATGGGACAGGATGGGCACTGTATGGGGCAGGATGGGCACTGTATGGGGCAGGATGGGCACTGTATGTATGGGACAAGATGGGCACTCTATGTATGGGACAGGATGGGCACTGTATGTATGGGGCAGGATGGGCACTGTATGTATGGGGCAGGATGGGCACTGTATGTATGGGACAGGATGGGCACTGTATGTATGGGACAGGATGGGCACTGTATGTATGGGACAGGATGGGCACTGTATGTATGGGACAGGATGGGCACTGTATGGCTGTATGGGATGAAAGTCTAATGATCTCAGGATCGGATTTACCTTTCACTCCGGCCCGGTATGTGTTCTGCACGTACTTCAGACCAGAGACTATCTCCTTATTTACCTGGAGGATGAAGAAGAGTTCACATGTTAAAAAATCTGTAGAATCTTCATTCAGAATTCTGCAGCTTCAGAGCTGAAATCTCCCAGCTTTCCTTACTGGTGCTGTATGTGCACAGAGCGTGTGCTGGTGATTTGCATTCTGGGATCTGTACATTTTTCTGCATTATTGGAGCTCAGCTTAACTATTAGGAGGCCTCTGCCCCAGAGCTTACTGTTTCCAATAACATTCAGCAGAATAGTGAGTGCAGCTCTGGAGTATAATACAGGATGTAACTCAGGATCAGTACAGGATAAGTAATGTAATGTATGTACAGTGACTGCACCAGCAGAACAGTGAGTGCAGCTCTGGAGTATAATACAGGATGTAACTCAGGATCAGTACAGGATAAGTAATGTATGTACCCAGTGACTGCACCAGCAGAATAGTGAGTGCAGCTCTGGAGTATAATACAGGATGTAACTCAGGATCAGTACAGGATAAGTAATGTATGTACACAGTGACTGCACCAGCAGAATAGTGAGTGCAGCTCTGGAGTATAATACAGGATGTAACTCAGGATCAGTACAGGATAAGTAATGTATGTACACAGTGACTGCACCAGCAGAATAGTGAGTGCAGCTCTGGAGTATAATACAGGATGTACTCAGGATCGGTACAGGATAAGTAATGTATGTACACAGTGACTGCACCAGCAGAATAGTGAGTGCAGCTCTGGAGTATAATACAGGATGTAACCCAGGATCAGTACAGGATAAGTAATGTATGTACACAGTGACTGCACCAGCAGAATAGTGAGCGCAGCTCTGGAGTATAATACAGGATGTAACTCAGGGTCAGTACAGGATAAGTAATGTATATACACAGTGACTGCACCAGCAGAATAGTGAGTGCAGCTCTGGAGTATAATACAGGATGTAACTCAGGATCAGTACAGGATAAGTAATGTATGAACACAGTGACTGCACCAGCAGAATAGTGAGTGCAGCTCTGGAGTATAATACAGGATGTAACTCAGGGTCAGTACAGGATAAGTAATGTATATACACAGTGACTGCACCAGCAGAATAGTGAGTGCAGCTCTGGAGTATAATACAGGATGTAACTCAGGATCAGTACAGGATAAGTAATGTATGAACACAATGACTGCACCAGCAGAATAGTGAGTGCAGCTCTGGAGTATAATACAGGATGTAACTCAGGATCAGTACAGGATAAGTAATGTATGTACACAGTGACTGCACCAGCAGAATAGTGAGTGCAGCTCTGGAGTATAATACAGGATGTAACTCAGGATCAGTACAGGATAAGTAATGTATGTACACAGTGACTGCACCAGCAGAATAGTGAGTGCAGCTCTGGAGTATAATACAGGATGTAACTCAGGATCAGTACAGGATAAGTAATGTATGTACACAGTGACTGCACCAGCAGAATAGTGAGTGCAGCTCTGGAGTATAATACAGGATGTACTCAGGATCGGTACAGGATAAGTAATGTATGTACACAGTGACTGCACCAGCAGAATAGTGAGTGCAGCTCTGGAGTATAATACAGGATGTAACCCAGGATCAGTACAGGATAAGTAATGTATGTACACAGTGACTGCACCAGCAGAATAGTGAGCGCAGCTCTGGAGTATAATACAGGATGTAACTCAGGGTCAGTACAGGATAAGTAATGTATATACACAGTGACTGCACCAGCAGAATAGTGAGTGCAGCTCTGGAGTATAATACAGGATGTAACTCAGGATCAGTACAGGATAAGTAATGTATGAACACAGTGACTGCACCAGCAGAATAGTGAGTGCAGCTCTGGAGTATAATACAGGATGTAACTCAGGGTCAGTACAGGATAAGTAATGTATATACACAGTGACTGCACCAGCAGAATAGTGAGTGCAGCTCTGGAGTATAATACAGGATGTAACTCAGGATCAGTACAGGATAAGTAATGTATGAACACAGTGACTGCACCAGCAGAATAGTGAGTGCAGCTCTGGAGTATAATACAGGATGTAACTCAGGATCAGTACAGGATAAGTAATGTATGTACACAGTGACTGCACCAGCAGAATAGTGAGTGCAGCTCTGGAGTATAATACAGGATGTAACTCAGGATCAGTACAGGATAAGTAATGTATGTACACAGTGACTGCACCAGCAGAATAGTGAGTGCAGCTCTGGAGTATAATACAGGATGTAACTCAGGGTCAGTACAGGATACGTAATGTGATATGGAGTATTATTATATAGCAGAGACCAGTCGTTGATGATGTTCACTTACTTTAAAGTGGATTTTCACTTTGTATTCTACTCCTTCTTTCAAAGCAAATGTTTCCTTTTTCAGGTTTATCAGGTCTCCTATGACAAAAGACATTGATATGACACTCCTCTCCTGAAATACTCTGTGCTGTTTCACTATAACAGAATTTCATTGGAGTACAGGAAAACCACAGAGAACATTCTGGTCCACATCACGTACCAGTCAGATCCATTGTAATGGGCCCGGGCGCGGCTGCGCAGACTAATGTGAGACGTGTTACAGTGACATTTGGAGCTGTTGGGTCTGTAAAATATAAAATATCGGTATAAGAAAGAGTAAGAGAAGATATGACACAATGTAATTATATCAGTGATGTCATCAGCAGGGGGCGGGGCTGTGACAACTTCAGACATGGTATACAGGCAGGTTGTCAGCAGTAATAGATAAACAGATGTTACTGTAGTAACTAAACGAACATCCATCCCTCTATTACTGCTGACATCCTGCCTGTATATCCTGTCGGAGAGGTTGTCACAGCCCCGCCCCCTGCTGATGACATCACTGGTATAATGACATGAAATCCACACTTCTTATCTTACATTGTATAGATGGCGGCACAGGTATATATTTGGTTTGTGATGTGCCCTGGTATCTGCTCCCCCCCCCCCCCCCCCCCAGTCTTGCAGTTGTGGCGTGCTGCAGTGAGGAGTTCAGCTCTGTGGCATCTGCTTCTTACAGGAACTGTTGTGTAACTTTCCATCTGCTATTTTTTAACCATTTCCTGATCGGTGCTGCTGCTCGTTGTGTTCTGAGTTTTCTCAAAAACCACTTCCTGCAGAACATCTCACACTCAGTGTGACAAGAGACCTGACTGCAGGGTAAGGCTGTGCTCAACCTGGATTATAATCCCAGAACTGCAGTGAAGACTGACACACAGGTGGATTAGGATGTTGCAGATTTCTGTGCTATGGAGAGCCGGGTGACTTCTCCTATGGGCTCAGTGGTGGCCATCATCCATACTTGAGACCCCCATCTGCTACTTGTAACGTAGTCCTGGAGAATCCAGCACTGGCTGGACCGACTATTAGAGGGGGACTGTTATATTTGGGGGGGGGGGGGGGAGGAGACCCCAGGAGTGCCGTACCTGTGACTACTGGCACTTCTCCCAGCAATGACTTCTTGTATTTGGCTAAGCTTTCGTCGTCCTTGTCCAGCTCCTGGATTTCCTGAAGTGACTTCTGAGGTGGAGGTTTGTAGTTCAGCTTTCCATCCAACTCATCGTCATCCTCCAGGTCATGGGCGACTGCCTCCTGCTCAGTCATCGTGATCTGCGGGGAAACAGGAAAGATCAGTGATCTAGGGCGCAGGATCACTAAGGCTTCCCTCACACCGAGGAGCAAGATCACTAGGGCTTCCCTCACACCGAAGAGCAAGATCACTAGGGCTTCCCTCACACCGAGAAGCAAGATCACTAGGGCTTCCCTCACACCGAGGAGCAAGATTACTAGATCACTAGGGCTTCCCTCACACCGAGGAGCAAGATCACTAGGGCTTCCCTCACACCGAGGAGCAAGATCACTAGGGCTTCCCTCACACCGAGAAGCAAGATCACTATGGCTTCCCTCATACCGAGGAGCAAGATCACTAGGGCTTCCCTCACACCGAGGAGCAAGATCACTAGGGCTTCCCTCACACAGAGGAGCAAGATTACTAGATCACTAGGGCTTCCCTCACACTGCGGAACAGGATCACTATGGCTTCCCTCACACCGAGAAGCAAGATCACTAGGGCTTCCCTCACACCGAGAAGCAAGATCACTATGGCTTCCCTCACACTGAGGAGCAAGATCACTATGGCTTCCCTCACACTGAGGAGCAAGATCACTAGGGCTTCCCTCACACTGAGGAGCAAGATCACTATGGCTTCCCTCACACCGAGGAGCAAGATCACTAGGGCTTCCCTCACACCGAGAAGCAAAATCACTATGGCTTCCCTCACACTGAGGAGCAAGATCACTAGGGCTTCCCTCACACCGAGGAGCAAGATCACTAGATCACTAGGGCTTCCCTCACACTGAGGAGCAAGATCACTATGGCTTCCCTCACACTGAGGAGCAAGATCACTAGGGCTTCCCTCACACGAGGAGCAAGATCACTAGATCACTAGGGCTTCCCTCACACCGAGGAGCAAGATCACTAGGGCTGCCCTCACACTGCGGAACAGGATCACTATGGCTTCCCTCACACTGAGGAGCAAGATCACTAGGGCTTCCCTCACACCAAGGAGCAAGATTACTAGATCACTAGGGCTTCCCTCACACCGAGGAGCAAGATCACTATGGCTTCCCTCACACCGAGGAGCAAGATCACTAGGACTTCCCTCACACCGAGGAGCAAGATTACTAGATCACTAGGGCTTCCCTCACACTGCGGAACAGGATCACTATGGCTTCCCTTACACTGAGGAGCAAGATCACTATGGCTTCCCTCACACTGAGGAGCAGGATCACTAGGGCTTCCCTCACACCGAGGAGCAAGATTACTAGATCACTAGGGCTTCCCTCACACCGAGGAGCAAGATCACTATGGCTTCCCTCACACTGAGGAGCAAGATCACTAGGGCTTCCCTCACACGAGGAGCAAGATCACTAGGGCTTCCCTCACACGAGGAGCAAGATCACTAGATCACTAGGGCTTCCCTCACACTGCGGAACAGGATCACTAGGGCTTCCCTCACACTGCGGAACAGGATCACTATGGCTTCCCTCACACTCCGGGACAGGATCACTATGGCTTCTCTCACATTAAGGAGCAAGATCACTGGCTTCCCTCACACAGAGGAGCAAGATCACTAGATCACTATGACTTCTCTCACATTAAGGAGCAAGATCACCATGACTTCCCTCACACTCCGGGACAGGATCGCTATGGCTTCCCTCACACCGAGGAGCAAGATCACTAGATCACTATGGCTTCCCTTAAACTGAGGAGCAAGATCACTATGGCTTCCCTCACACTCCGGGACAGGATCACTATGGCTTCCCTACACTGAGGAGCAAGATCACTAGATCACTATGGCTTCCCTCAAACTGAGGAGCAAGATCACTATGGCTTCCCTCACACTCGGGACAGGATCACTATGGCTTCCCTCACACTCCGGGACAGGATCACTATGGCTTCCCTCACACTCCGGGACAGGATCACTATGGCTTCCCTCAAACTGAGGAGCAATATCACTATAGTTTCCCTCATGCAGCAGAACAGGATCCCTATGGCTTGCTTGCACTGAGGACCAGGATGTATTTCGTGTGCGTTCCGTATTTTTTGCGGACCCAATGACTTGAATGGGGCCTTGGACCGTCTTTGTGGGCAATAATAGGACATGCACTACTTTTTTGCGGAACGGAAACAGAATGCACACAGAGTACCTTCCGTTGTTTTTGAAGTGACCCATTGAAGTGAATGGTTCCACATACGGTCCACAAAAAAACGGAATGGAAGCGGAAAAAAAATATGGTCGTGTGCGTGAGCCCTAAGGAGCAGAATCACCATGGCTTCCCTTACTCTGTGGCACAGGATCACCATGGTCTCTCTCACACTGAGGAGCAGGATCACTATGGCCTCCTTCATTCTGAGGCACAGGATCACTATGACCTCCTTCACTCTGAGGCTCAGGATCACTATGACCTCCTTCGCTCTGAGGCTCAGGATCACTATGACCTCCTAAACTCTGAGGCTCATGATCACTATGACCTCCTTCACTCTGAGGCTCAGGATCACTATGACCTCCTTCACTCTGAGGCTCAGGATCTCTATGACCTCCTTCAATCTGAGGTGCAGGATCACTATGACCTCCTTTACTCTGAGGCTCAGGATCTCTATGACCTCCTTCAATCTGAGGCGCAGGATCACTATGACTTCCTTCACTCTGAGGCTCAGGATCACTATGACCTCCTTCACTCTGAGGCTCAGGATCTCTATGACCTCCTTCAATCTGAGGCGCAGGATCACTATGACTTCCTTCGCTCTGAGGCTCAGGATCACTATGACCTCCTTCACTCTGAGGCTCAGGATCACCATGACCTCCTTCACTCCGAGGCTCAGGATCACCATGACCTCCTTCACTCTGAGGCTCAGGATCCCTAGGACCTCCTTCACTCTGAGGCTCAGGATCTCTATGACCTTTACTCTGAGGCTCAGGATCCCTATGACCTCCTTCACTCTGCAGTGCAGGATCACTATGACCTCCTTCACTCTGCAGTGCAGGATCACTATGACCTCCTTCACTCTGAGGCTCAGGATCACTATGACCTCCTTCGCTCTGAGGCTCAGGATCACTATGACCTCCTTCGCTCTGAGGCTCAGGATCACTATGACTTCCTTTACTCTGAGGCTTGGGATCACTATGACCTCCTTCACTCTGAGGCTCAGGATCACTATGACCTCCTTCACTCTGAGGCTCAGGATCTCTATGACCTCCTTCACTCTGAGGCTCAGGATCACTATGACTTCCTTTACTCTGAGGCTCGGGATCTCTATGACCTCCTTCCCTCTGAGGCTCAGGATTACTATGACTTCCTTTACTCTGAGGCTCAGGATCACTATGACCTCCTTCACTCTGAGGCTCAGGATCTCTATGACCTCCTTCAATCTGAGGTGCAGGATCACTATGACCTCCTTTACTCTGAGGCTCAGGATCTCTATGACCTCCTTCAATCTGAGGCGCAGGATTACTATGACTTCCTTCACTCTGAGGCTCAGGATCACTATGACCTCCTTCACTCTGAGGCTCAGGATCTCTATGACCTCCTTCAATCTGAGGCGCAGGATCACTATGACTTCCTTCGCTCTGAGGCTCAGGATCACTATGACCTCCTTCACTCTGAGGCTCAGGATCACCATGACCTCCTTCACTCCGAGGCTCAGGATCCCTATGACCTCCTTCACTCTGAGGCTCAGGATCCCTAGGACCTCCTTCACTCCGAGGCTCAGGATCCCTATGACCTCCTTCACTCTGAGGCTCAGGATCACCATGACCTCCTTCACTCCGAGGCTCAGGATCCCTATGACCTCCTTCACTCTGAGGCTCAGGATCCCTAGGACCTCCTTCACTCCGAGGCTCAGGATCCCTATGACCTCCTTCACTCTGAGGCTCAGGATCCCTAGGACCTCCTTCACTCTGAGGCTCAGGATCACTACGGCTTCCTGGATTTTTGTGTCTGAAAGAAGTCTAAACCTTAAAAGGAAATCTTGTGAGATATTTTTACAAGATTCCAGTGACCGACAATTGTGATGCTGCACCAGGAAGTCCCCCCACCATGGCAGCCTCGTTCTTCAGAGAGGGGGGATCATACTTCTGTCCTCTCCTGCCCCTGCAGTCACCGCTTTCTAGGAGCAGACAACATGGTCGTCGTGCCATACGCAGCACTCATCCCCCGCATTCTGGTGTGAAGCCATGCAGCTTGTCTGGGGTCCTGAGTGATCATATCTGCTTCATGTCAGTGGTCCGGCGGGGAGGATGAAGAACCGGAGACCCCACCAAAATAGATGTTTATGACGTATCCCCCAGGAGTGTCTCATCATTGAAGATCTGACACCCAGGGGCCTAGTAGAGAAGTAGGAGACCATGCACGATCCCCCCATTATAGGAACCCCAATGGATGTATCAAAATCTGTTGAGGGATTGTTACAATTTACATTTCATAACAATAGGACCGTGGTCCCCATGACAGCCGCCCCCATAGTCCACGGTTTGACCTCTGGTGTGGGATTGGCAGGAGGCACTGGGCCCGGTGGGGGAGCGTGGCCCTGCGTCCGCTGCCTCGTGAGCTGGGACTGTTCCCTTCTCTCTAATTAGCTGTGGTTGATCCTTTAAGTGGATCACGGAGATATGTGAGAATTACCCCACGTGGCCTGAACATCCCGCTGAGCCCACGACTCCATGATGATCTGATCTGCAGACACCAGGCGGCATTAAATCTATAATCTCATACCTGTGAATAGAATGCGAGCTACTGAAGCAACATTGTATCCGGTACCGATCCCTCCACTGATGAGTGACAGGAAGTGCAGGCCTCCTCACCACGGCATCGCCAATATTACACCCCCTCCTATAACTTTAGGGCTAGTGGTAGGAGTAACACCCCCCCCCCCCCCTCCTGACATCGCCCTGCACTAGAGCTGCGTACACTAGAGGACGGCCTCCATTATTACAGCTTACCCCTCTGGAAGACGACATCTCCCGCAGTGCAGCAGAGCTCCCTCCAAACACAGGGGGTTAAGTTCTGCAGCCGAATACTGTGACTGCAGCTCTGGGTGTGACTGGAGTATAAGGCATGGTGTAAAATGCAGCTCTGGGTGTGACTGGAGTATAAAGCATGGTGTAATGTGCAGCTCTGGGTGTGACTGGAATATAAAGCATGATGTAATGTGCAGCTCTGGGTGTGACTGGAGTATAAAGCATGGTGTAACGTGCAGCTCTGAATGTGACGAGTAGAAAAAAACACGGTGTAACGTCCAGCTCTGTGTGTGACTGGAGCATAAGGCGTGGTGTAACATGCAGCTCTGTGTGTGACTTGAGGATAAGCCATGATGTATCGTGCAGCTTTGGGTATGACTGGAGTATAAGGCATGGTGTAACGTGCAGCTATAGATGTGTCTGGAGTATAAGGCATGGTGTAATGTGCAGTTGTAGGTGTGACTGGAGTATAAGGCATTGTGTATCCAGCTCTGGGTGCACTAGAGTATAAGGCATGGTGTTATGTGCAGCTCCGGGTGTGACTGGAGTATAAGGCATGGTGTAACTTGCAGCTCTGAGTGTGACTGGAATATAAAGCATGGTGTAACATGCAGCTCTGTGTGTGACTGGTATAAGGCATGGTGTAATGTGCAGCTGTAGGTGTGACTGGAGTATAAGGCATAGTGTATATTCAGCTCTGGGTGCACTGGAGTATAAGGCATAGTGTTACGTGTAGCTCTGGGTGTGACTGGAGTATAAGGCATGGTGTAAGGTGCAGCTCTGAGTGTGACTGGAGTATACGGTATGGTGTAGCATGCAGCTCTGTGTGTGACGAGTATAAGGCATGGTGTAACATGCGGCTTTGCATGTGTCTAGAGTATAAGGCCTGATGTAACGTGCAACTCTGGGTGTGACTGGAATATAAAGCATAGTGTGACATGCAGCTCTGAGTGTGACTGGAGTATAAGGCATGGCGTAACATGCAGCTCTGGGTGTGACTGGAGTATAAAGCATGGTGTGACGTGCAGCTCTGGGTGTGACTGGAAAAAAAAGCATGGTGTAACCTGCAGCTCTGGTTGTGACTGGAGTATAAGGCATAGTGTAACATGCAGCTCTGGGTGTGACTGAAGTATAAGGCATGGTGTAATATGCAGCTCTGGGTGTAACTGAAGTATAAAGCATGGTGTAACGTGCAGCTCTGGGTGTGACTGAAGTATAAAGCATGGTGTAACGTGCAGCTCTGGGTGTAACTGAAGTATAAAGCATGGTGTAACGTGCAGCTCTGGGTGTGACTGAAGT
This sequence comes from Bufo gargarizans, assembly GCF_014858855.1. Taxonomy (NCBI): domain Eukaryota; kingdom Metazoa; phylum Chordata; class Amphibia; order Anura; family Bufonidae; genus Bufo; species Bufo gargarizans. Next base: position 172,398,088 of record NC_058086.1, on the reverse strand, counting down.
ATAAAGCATGGTGTAACCTGCAGCTCTGGGTGTGACTGGAGTATAGGCTGTGGTGTAACATGGGATCAGTACAAGGCAGTTAGTGCACAGTATGTCTCAGAGTAATACCCCCAGCATTGTGAGCAGCGGTGCTGACACCTGTGGTTCCTGCAGGCAGTGAGCAGCAGGTTGTCGGGCTCTGAGTCCTCGCCATACCCGAGACATGTTTACGCCTCACCCCCTCCGCTGACTTCTATGTTAAGCCTCTTACCAAGCCTCGGCCGCACCGCTCCGGATCCTTAATCTGCTCGCTGCGTCTGACGGTTCAGAAAGGGAAGGAGGAAGAAGAAGAAGAAGAAGAAGACGAAGACGACCTCCTCTCTGCAAAACCACCGCACAGGAAGCGCCTGTCACAACTCTGCACAATCATTACAAACCGCCACTGACGCCTGACTACACCGTGACATGATGGGGGGAGTAGTACTAGGGGACAGAATCACATGTTAGGGCTCATTCACATGACCGCGCCGTGTTTTTGCGGTCCACAAATCGCAGATCCACAAAACACGGCAGACAGTATCACACAGGATAGGATTAGATACACAGCTCAGCAGACTGTATCACACAGGACAGGATTAGATACACAGCTCAGCAGACAGTATCACACAGGACAGGATTAGATACACAGCTCAGTAGACAGTATCACACAGGATAGGATTAGATACACAGCTCAGCAGACTGTATCACACAGGACAGGATTAGATACACAGCTCAGCAGACAGTATCACACAGGATAGGATTAGATACACAGCTCAGCAGACAGTATCACACAGGATAGGATTAGATACACAGCTCAGCAGACAGTATCACACAGGATAGGATTAGATACACAGCTCAGCAGACTGTATCACACAGGACAGGATTAGATACACAGCTCAGCAGACTGTATCACACAGGACAGGATTAGATACACAGCTCAGCAGACAGTATCACACAGGACAGGATTAGATACACAGCTCAGCAGACAGTATCACACAGGATAGGATTAGATACACAGCTCAGCAGACAGTATCACACAGGATAGGATTAGATACACAGCTCAGCAGACAGTATCACACAGGATAGGATTAGATACACAGCTCAGCAGACAGTATCACACAGGATAGGATTAGATACACAGCTCAGCAGACTGTATCACACAGGACAGGATTAGATACACAGCTCAGCAGACAGTATCACACAGGATAGGATTAGATACACAGCTCAGCAGACAGTATCACACAGGACAGGATTAGATACACAGCTCAGCAGACAGTATCACACAGGATAGGATTAGATACACAGCTCAGCAGACAGTATCACACAGGATAGGATTAGATACACAGCTCAGCAGACAGTATCACACAGGATAGGATTAGATACACAGCTCAGCAGGCAGTATCACACAGGATAGGATTAGATACACAGCTCAGCAGACAGTATCACACAGGACAGGATTAGATACACAGCTCAGCAGACAGTATCACACAGGATAGGATTAGATACACAGCTCAGCAGGACAGTATCACACAGGAGAGGATTAATCCCAGCTCAGCAGACAGTATCACCATGGAAGGATTAGATACACAGCTCAGCAGACAGTATCACACAGGAGAGGATTAGATACACAGCTCAGCAGACAGTATCACACAGGATAGGATTAGATACACAGCTCAGCAGACAGTATCACACAGGATAGGATTAGATACACAGCTCAGCAGACAGTATCACACAGGATAGGATTAGATACACAGCTCAGCAGACAGTATCACACAGGATAGGATTAGATACACAGCTCAGCAGACAGTATCACACAGGATAGGATTAGATACACAGCTCAGCAGACAGTATCACACAGGATAGGATTAGATACACAGCTCAGCAGACAGTATCACACAGGATAGGATTAGATACACAGCTCAGCAGACAGTATCACACAGGATAGGATTAGATACACAGCTCAGCAGACAGTATCACACAGGAGAGGATTAGATACACAGCTCAGCAGACAGTATCACACAGGATAGGATTAGATACACAGCTCAGCAGACAGTATCACACAGGATAGGATTAGATACACAGCTCAGCAGACAGTATCACACAGGAGAGGATTAGATACACAGCTCAGCAGACAGTATCACACAGGATAGGATTAGATACACAGCTCAGCAGACAGTATCACACAGGATAGGATTAGATACACAGCTCAGCAGACAGTATCACACAGGATAGGATTAGATACACAGCTCAGCAGACAGTATCACACAGGATAGGATTAGATACACAGCTCAGCAGACAGTATCACACAGGATAGGATTAGATACACAGCTCAGCAGACAGTATCACACAGGACAGGATTAGATACACAGCTCAGCAGACAGTATCACACAGGATAGGATTAGATACAAGCTCAGCAAGTATCACACAGGAAGGATTAACAGCAGACAGTATCACACAGGATAGGATTAGATACACAGCTCAGCAGACAGTATCACACAGGATAGGATTAGATACACAGCTCAGCAGACAGTATCACACAGGATAGGATTAGATACACAGCTCAGCAGACAGTATCACACAGGATAGGATTAGATACACAGCTCAGCAGACAGTATCACACAGGATAGGATTAGATACACAGCTCAGCAGACAGTATCACACAGGATAGGATTAGATACACAGCTCAGCAGACAGTATCACACAGGATAGGATTAGATACACAGCTCAGCAGACAGTATCACACAGGATAGGATTAGATACACAGCTCAGCAGACAGTATCACACAGGATAGGATTAGATACACAGCTCAGCAGACAGTATCACACAGGATAGGATTAGATACACAGCTCAGCAGACAGTATCACACAGGATAGGATTAGATACACAGCTCAGCAGACAGTATCACACAGGATAGGATTAGATACACAGCTCAGCAGACAGTATCACACAGGATAGGATTAGATACACAGCTCAGCAGACAGTATCACACAGGATAGGATTAGATACACAGCTCAGCAGACAGTATCACACAGGATAGGATTAGATACACAGCTCAGCAGACAGTATCACACAGGATAGGATTAGATACACAGCTCAGCAGACAGTATCACACAGGATAGGATTAGATACACAGCTCAGCAGACAGTATCACACATGATAGGATTAGATACAAGTCAGCAGACTGTATCACACAGGATAGGATTAGATACACAGCTCAGCAGGCAGTATCACACAGGATAGGATTAGATACACAGCTCAGCAGACAGTATCACACAGGACAGGATTAGATACACAGCTCAGCAGTCAGTATCACACAGGATAGGATTAGATACACAGCTCAGCAGACAGTATCACACAGGATAGGATTAGATACACAGCTCAGCAGACAGTATCACACAGGAAAGGATTAGATACACAGCTCAGCAGACAGTATCACACAGGAAAGGATTAGATACACAGCTTAGCAGACTGTATCACACAGGATAGGATTAGATACACAGCTCAGCAGACAGTATCACACAGGAAAGGATTAGATACACAGCTCAGCAGACAGTATCACACAGGAAAGGATTAGATACACAGCTCAGCAGACAGTATCACACATGATAGGATTAGATATACAGCTCAGCAGGCAGTATCACACAGGATAGGATTAGATACACAGCTCAGCAGACTGTATCACACATAATAGTAGTAGATATACAGTTCTGGGTCATTAAGGATTTTATAACAAAATTCATGAAGCTGGCATGATGGGGGTTGTAGTGCTGATATGATAAGGAGCTCATGAGTTTCTTCTTCCTGTTGCGGTCGGCGCGTCCTTCCTGATTGTGGAGATAACAGCCGCCAATCTAACTGGGGCGCCGCTGTACGTAATACCTGTATAAAGCCTCACCTCTGATGTCATCAGCCTTGTCAGCCCAGTATGACGGATCCATCAATGGCGGGGGATCTCTGGGGGTCCCAGCCGCTTCATAATATATCCTGAGACTGTCCCGCCATTACTATACCATGGAACATTTTGCTGCTTTCTAACAGTCTTTGGGGCAGATTTCGCCGGCCCGGGCTGTGCCACCCACCCTTGATTCCGCCTCTGAGAGGGCGCAGGTCGTTTATGATGGGTGCAGGGGCACCGATAAGGACGTGTTACAATGTATCAGTAGATCAGTATCCAGCTCAGAGATGGTGAAAAAATCCTAGCTTTACTGCGGTATAAAATCTTCAACACACAGGACAAGTTCGGTTGCGCGTTTCGGACCATAACCCTGGGTTCACACCTGAGCGTTTCTGAGACGCGCGTTTGACGCGCGTTTGTGTGATTGACTGCAGTGTTGTCCAATGAGTCTATGGCCAAAACGCGCGACAAACTCCCAAAAAAAAGCTCAAGAACTTGTTTATGCGTCGGGCGTTCAAACGCGCTGTAAAACGTTCAAGTGTGAACCAGGGCCATAGGGAAGCATTGGTTTTCACGTGTTGAGCATTTTACAGCGTGTTTGAACGCGCTGTAAAACGCTCAGGTGTGAACTTAGGGTAACAGATAGCGGTCCTTCCTCATGACATATCGAACGTCTGAAAACTGCACCTTATGAGCTGACCATGCAAACGGTAGAGATTGGAGCTATGGGGGGGGGGGGGGGCAGGACAGGGGAGCGATTCATGATGCTCCTTTCTGCCTTGAAAAAAAAAATTGTTTTCACTCACTGACAGCAAGCAAAGGTTGTGACAATGGCAAGAAATCCCTTTAAATGGAGCGTCCAGTCTTCTGTTAGCTTTGGGGTAAACTTGAGTGAAATGTAGACGGTAATTGCCAGACTTACAACCCCCCGATATGATGCCTGTTATACGTGGTACATGTCAGGGGGTTGTTACTTCAGCAATTCCCTCCGATTCTCTGCACAGTCGGTGGGACCGACACTTTCAGGCCATTAGGCACAGTGTGGAGGGGGTCACATACTTTTGCCTTGATCCCTGGTTAGTAAATACGTGAGGCAGCGCCTCCATCTGTCAAAGGTCCAGGACTCCGTGTTTGGCTGCTGGAGATAATCTCTCGATAATCGGCTTAATGTTCCCGGGGTATAAATACAGGATGAGGCGCTGGAGCCTCCGAAAAAACGACGTAAAGCGCATGGAGAAGTGTGAGTATCAGCCGAGGAGGGAACAATGTTACTGCTTGTGCTACAATGTAACCATATTGTATCTACATGAGGATCTGAGGCTTCCAATATCCGGGACGCGTAAGGGTTATTGATGCCCCAGGATTCTAGGATTGATCTTCTGTTGGATGTAGCAGCTCCGGGAAAATCACGGAACGCGGCAGGCAGATGAGTCTGGTAACATGTGCTGGAGCGGGTTCAGGGGAATGAGGCGTAACATGTAATATAATCGAATGGACGGTAACGTAATATAACAATGGAATTCAATCTGATACAATGTGGCGTAGTGTAATACAATGTATCCTAACATAACACAGTATAGTATATAATGCAACAATAATGTTCTATAATACATTATACGGAATGTTATATAACCTCGCTGTGATATAATGTGACGGAGTGTAATATAAAGGGGTATCCCATCATAATGATCACTGGTAAATCTGTTAATGATTTGACAGTGATCATATTTGTAAATATATTTGATTAACAAATTCCCACCATTTAGGATAAAATTCATCCCCACTTAACTCATTGTTGTCATTCGGTCTCCCCTGGTTACGGCCACCAATCTTCTCCGCAATCCCGGTGGCCGCGCTTGCGCAGAAGACATGCGCAATGGTGACTTCTTCCTGGCCAGAATAGTATAGAGCTGCGAACGCCGGCTCTGTACTATACTGGACAGAAATAAGTCACCATGGCGCTTGAGCCGCGGCGTGCGTGTTCAGTCCAGCGCGCGGCCCGGCCGGGAGAAGACTTCAATCAAGATGAAGCCCGCCTGCCCCCTCGCTATGATATAATGTAACATGCTACAGTCTGATATAAAGTAACATCATTTAATGGAATACAATGTGATAAAAAGTAACATTTTATTAAGTGACATATTATTATAAAACTCAATGCTAGATATCCATCGGGCTTGGAAGCTTGTAGTGTTGAGCGGCGCGCGCTTCAGATGCTACATCGGGGATTATTACTGTACCGAGATCCGTCTCCGTACAGTATTAGAATGTATGGGCTCCGATGAGCCGACGTTAGTTATTCGCAAAGTTGCGCGTGAGTTTATTGAATAACTTCAGTAATCGAAAACCACTTTAGCTTGAAAACGAACTATTCAATGAAGTCACGCGCCACTTTGTGAATATCTCACGTCTCACCGGAGCCCATACATTCTAATACTGTATGGAGACGGATCGCGGTGCAGTAATAATATTATGAATGTAACACCCGGAGCTCTCGCCGCTCATCTCTAGTAGCTTTTATTCCCTCGTGTCCCAAGGCTCATTGGAAAGTTTCTGACTCACAGGGAGCGGCTTCCACAAGGTGGCGCTGGCGAGACGCTTCTCTTTTCTAGGGAGACGCCTCTTTGAGTATTCATTTCCCATGGAGCATTGCCAATAAGTCTCCTCCATACAGGACCGGTCTCTTTAAGGAGATTCAGCCCCTGTAACATAACCCGATATAATGTCATATAATACATAATGTTCTGTAATATATTATGTAGCGTTTTATAACCTCGCTATGATGTCATGTAACACAACAGATTGTGATATAATATGATGTCATTTATAATGTTATTATGATACAACCTAATGTGATACCAGATTACATCATATACAAAGTGACACATAATAATTTAATGTATTGTTACATAATCCAATTTATTTATTTATGCCCTTATATAGCGCTACTATACTCCGCAGCGCTTTACAGACATTAGCATCAGCTGACCCCATTGGGGCTCACAATGTAAGGACTCATGCGCACGACCGTTGTTCTGGTCCGCACCCGAGCCGCAGTTTATGCGGCTCGGGTGCGGACCCATTCACTTCAATGGGGTCGCAAAAGATGCGGACAGCACGCCGTGTGCTGTCTGCATCCGTTGCTCCGTTCCGTGGCCCCGCAAAAAATATAACATGTCCTATTCTTGTCCGTTTGCGGACAAGAATACGCATTTCTACAATGGGCCGCCCATTCCGCAAATTGCACACGGGCAGCTTCCGTGTTTCGTGGATCGCAAAAAGCAGAACGGTCATGTGCATGAGTCTCTATCAAGTCTTTGGAGCGTGGGAGGAAACCCAGGCAAACATACAAACTCCGTGCAGGTGTTGTCCTTGGTCGGATTTGAACCTAGAACCCCAGCGCTGCAAGGCACCAGTGCTAACCACTGAGGCACCACTAACCACTGAGCCACCGCTAACCACTGAGCCACCACTAACCACTGATCCACCGCTAACCACTGAGCCACCGCTAACCACTGAGCCACTGCTAACCACTGAGCCACCACTAACCACTGATCCACTGCTAACCACTGAGCCACCACTAACCACTGATCCACTGCTAACCACTGAGCCACCACTTACCACTGAGCCACCACTAACCACTGATCCACTGCTAACTACTGATCCACTGCTAATCACTGAGCCACCACTAACCACTGATCCACTGCTAACCACTGAGCCACCGCTAACCACTGAGCCACCGCTAACCACTGAGGCACCTCTAACCACTGAGCCACCGCTAACCACTGAGCCACCGCTAACCACTGAGGCATTGTGCTGCCCACTCCAATGTAAAGTTCTATAATGTTACATCACGTAATACATCAGTCACAGTGCAGGTTATTACCCAGGACTAGTGATGAGCGAACTTCTGTTTTAAGTTCGGCGTCTAAAGTTCGGCTTCCGGTTAGCGGAGAATCCCGATCTAGATCCGGATATGGATTCCGACTTCCGTTGTGGTCCGTGGTAGCGGAATCAATAATGGCCGATTATTGATTCCGCTACCACGGACCACAACGGAAGTCGGAATCCATATCCGGATCCAGATCGGGATTCTCCGCTAACCGGAAGCCGAACTTTAGACGCCGAACTTAAAACAGAGGTTCGCTCATCTCTACCCAGGACCTTAAAGGGACGGCTCAGCTTTATAGCAGATTCCTAATATATTCCTAGCGGCCCGATGTCTCCCTTCCGCGCACCAGGACCCCCCTCCTATAGAAAGTGATCGCAGCCTCTACGGAAACGCTTCCAGGTCAGAAATGGTTTTTGCTCGTCTTCCATGTTTGAGGCCTGACCCCTGGTTTCCATTCCTGGGACTGTGGCCGTGACCAGGGGGTGCCAGCCCTTTAGATACAACTTTTTAAGTTTGGCTTAAAGGGAACCTGTCACCGGGATTTTGGGTATAAAGCTGAGGACATGGGCTGCTAGATCACCACTAGCACATCTGCAATACCCAGTCCCCATAGCTCTGTGTGCTTTTATTGTGGAAGCAAAAACGATTTGATACATATGCAAATTAACCTGAGATGAGTCCTGTACGTGAGATGAGTCAAGGACAGGACTCATCTCAGGTTAATTTACATATGTATCAAATCGTTTTTTTTTTACACAATAAAAGCACACAGAGCTATGGGGACTGGGTATTGCGGATGTGCTAGCGGCCATCTAGCAACCCATGTCCTCAGCTCTATGCACAAAATCCCCTCGACAGGTTCCCTTTAAGGTAATAGAGTAGAGGGAAGTAATGACAGGAACCCGAACGTGGCCCCTGCACAGGACATGAGCAGTCTCACTCTCCTCCTGCAGCCCATTGCAGCTGCCTCTGTAGCCCGCCTCTGGATTGCTTTGACTCCTGAGGTTTGATCTGCTGCTGGGGTACCAGTCATTCAGCTGCCCTGCCCCTTGTTGGCGCCCCCTCCTGGCAGCACCGACCTCTGCTCATGTTCACTGGATGTCATTAGATGTTGTCACCTGTCACATTTCATAGAAGATCTGATTCCAGCTGAGACTCGGAGGCAGGAGGAGGGGGGGGGGGCGCAATGAGGTGAGCCCCCCACCCACCTACCGCTGGCATTATCCCGCACTGCTGCTGGGTACCATCAACGGTGACACAAGAGCTTATCATTATCCCGCAAAGTCCGAAAGCCTCTTAACCCCTGATCCCGGGAATAATGAGATTAACAAAGTCATCACCATTAGGCCTCTTTCACACTACAGTATGTTGAATTCAGTGTTTTGCGGTCCGTTTTTCACGGATCCGTTGTTCCGTTTTTTGCTTCCGTTGTGGTTCCGTTTCCGTTCCGTTTTTCCGTATGGCATATACAGTATACAGTAATTACATAGAAAAAATTGGGCTGGGCATAACATTTTCAATAGATGGTTCCGCAAAAAACGGAACGGATACGGAAGACATACGGATGCATTTCCGTATGTGTTCCGTTTTTTTTGCGGACCCATTGACTTGAATGGAGCCACGGACCGTGATTTGCGGCCAAATATAGGACATGTTCTATCTTTTCAACGGAACGCAAAAACGGAAATACGGAAACAGAATGCATACGGAACACATTCCGTTTTTTTGCGGAACCATTGAAATGAATGGTTCCGTATACGGACCGTATACGGAACGCAAAAATCGGACCGCAAAACGGAAAAAAAAAACGGAAATGTGAAAGAGGTCTTAGGCCTCGTTCACACTTCAGTGTTTGGTCAGTGATTTCCATCAGTGATTTGTGAGCCAAAACCAGAAGTGGAGCCTCCACAGACATGAGGTAGAAGGGAAAGATCTGCTCCTGTTCTGTGTTTAGAGTTGCACCTGGTTTTGGCTCACAAATCACTGATGGAAATCACTGACCAAACACTGAAGTGTGAACGAGGCCTTATCCAGAGAGGCCATTACTTTACAGCAGTGCCTGCCTGATGTATCTAATCCTCGCCTGTGTGATACTGTCTGCGGAGCTGTGTATCTAATCCTATCATGTGTGATACTGTCTGCTGAGCTGTGTATCTAATCCTATCCTATGTGATACTGTCTTCTGAGCTGTGTATCTAATCCTATCCTGTGTGATACTGCCTGCTGAGCTGTGTATCTAATCCTCTCCTGTGTGATACTGTCTGCTGAGCTGTGTATCTAATCCTATCCTGTGTGATACTGTCTGCTGAGCTGTGTATCTAATCCTATCCTGTGTGATACTGTCTGCTGAGCTGTGTATCTAATCCTATCCTGTGTGATACTGTCTGCTGAGCCGTGTATCTAATCCTATCCTGTGTGATACTGTCTGCTGAGCTGTGTATCTAATACTGTCCTGTGTGATACTGCCTGCTGAGCTGTGTATCTAATCCTATCCTGTGTGATACTGTCTGCTGAGCTGTGTATCTAATCCTCTCCTGTGTGATACTGTCTGCTGAGCTGTGTATCTAATCCTCTTCCTGTGTGATACCGTCTGCTGAGCTGTGTATCAAATCCTCTCCTGTGTGATACTGTCTGCGGAGCTGTGTATCTAATCCTGTCCTGTGTGATACTGTCTGCTGAGCTGTGTATCTAATCCTATCATGTGTGATACTGCCTGCTGAGCTGTGTATCTAATCCTATCCTGTGTGATACTGTCTGCGGAGCTGTGTATCTAATCCTGTCCTGTGTGATACTGTCTGCTGAGCCGTGTATCTAATCCTATCATGTGTGATACTCTCTGCTGAGCTGTGTATCTAATCCTGTCCTGTGTGATACTGTCTGCTGAGCTGTGTATCTAATCCTATCCTGTGTGATACTGTCTGCTGAGCCGTGTATCTAATCCTATCCTGTGTGATACTGTCTGCTGAGCCGTGTATCTAATCCTCTCCTGTGTGATACTGTCTGCCGAGCTGTGTATCTAATCCTATCATATGTGATACTGTCTGCTGAGCTGTGTATCTAATCCTATCCTGTGTGATACTGTCTGCTGAGCGGTGTATCTAATCCTATCCTGTGTGATACTGTCTGCTGAGCTGTGTATCTAATCCTATCCTGTGTGATACTGTCTGCTGAGCTGTGTATCTAATCCTGTCCTGTGTGATACTGTCTGCTGAGCCGTGTATCTAATCCTCTCCTGTGTGATACAGTCTGCTGAGCTGTGTATCTAATCCTGTCCTGTGTGATACTGTCTGCTGAGCGGTGTATCTAATCCTATCCTGTGTGATACTGTCTGCTGAGCTGTGTATCTAATCCTATCCTGTGTGATACTGTCTGCTGAGCTGTGTATCTAATCCTATCCTGTGTGATACTGTCTGCTGAGCTGTGTATCTAATCCTCTCCTGTGTGATACTGTCTGCTGAGCTGTGTATCTAATCCTATCCTGTGTGATACTGTCTGCTGAGCTGTGTATCTAATCCTCTCCTGTGTGATACTGTCTGCTGAGCCGTGTATCTAATCCTCTCCTCTCGTCGCTGCTGCTGATGGATCTTATCATCTGTTATATCTCGGACTTGTGTAAATATTTAGGATGCTTCTTTACTCTATGAACATTCAGCCGGGACTCCAAACTGATACATTGTAGCAAACTATGTAGGAGAGATTTGTGCTGCTGATGTGTTGAGCTCACAGAACATTGTCTAGACTGGATACGATAGTAACGAATCCTCAGCTGTGAAATCCTGCATTCCCGACAATCTCCCCAAGTAAAGGTGCAGCCGATCACCCAATGAACGAGCAGATCGCAGCTGTATGTTCTCCTGCTGTGAAGGTGATCGCTGCATGTAAATGGGAACGCTTCCTTCCTGACAATCAGCTTCTAGTTGCCCCATGTAAATCCACCTTAGGGGTGTTCTCATTCACTGACAGCAACCAGAGATCTGGAAATGGTAGAGAATTTAAACCTGTAAGGCCTCATGCACCTGACCGAGGTTTCGGTCCGCATGCGAGCCACCGTTTTTTGCGGCTCAGGTGCGGACCCATTCACTTCAATGGGGCAGCAGAAGATGCGGACAGCACTCCATGTGTTCCGTTCCGTGGCCCCGCAAAAAAAATATAACATGTCCTATTCCTGTCCGTTTTGCGTACAAGAATAGGCATTTCTACAATGGGCGGCCCATTCCGTTCTGCAAATTGCGGAAGGCACACGGGCGGCTTCTGTTTTATGCGGATCCACGGTTTGCGGACCGCAAAAAAACGGAACGGTCGTTTGCATGAGGCCTAAGTACGATATTCAGTTGTGCATCTGTTAATTTACACAGTTGTCATCATTTACTGACTTAAACTCCTTTAATCCAAACATGACATTAACGGGTCCGTCAACAGCAGCTTGAGGATGGTCTCCGTGTATCAACAGCTCTTCCTTTACAACCCCCAGAATCCTCCTTTCACTTCTATGGGAGTTACAAGAATAGCTGTGAAAGTGTGCATGCTGGGAGTTGTAGTTTCAAAGCAGCTGGTGTGCTGCAGGTTGTTGACTCCTGGCAGTGATGATTGCTGCCAGAGATGAGGAGCTCTGTGGCGACCCCTGGTGTTCAGGGGGGAGAATGCAGCCTGAATGTTACAGGATTGCACTCAGTGGGCTCTGCTAGCCCGGAGCAGCACCTGGATGCAGTATGCAGCTTATATGAATTCCCCAGAACTTCCCATTAAACTGGCCGCCGTGTCTAGTCTGCTCAGGTGTATGAGTGCTCCACTCATCACAGCCTGTCACACAGTGACCATAAGATCCTGCAATGCAGAAGAAGCGGAGACGTCCCGGGCCGTAGACATAATGTAGGAGAGAAAGGGGCGGGGCCTGACACAGATTTGACTGCAGTCTGGGGGCTGACGCAGACATGTGGATGGAGGAGCGGTGACAACATGGTGAAGGGGCTGATAGACTCGTGGAACCTATGGTGCGGTCTGACACAATGTAGCGACACTTCAGCTACTGTATGTAACTCACTAGAACTCCCATCTTCTTAGGTTCCTGAACGTGGAGCACAACACAGCCAGATATGAATTCCAGCTCCCCAGCAGCCAGCGCCTTGGCCCCTGTAAACACTACTGGGGGGCCCACCACACCTCGTAAGGGGCCTCCCAAATTCAAGCAGAGACAGACCCGGCAGTTCAAGAGCAAACCACCAAAGAAGGGAGTTAAAGGGTAAGTCCATGTTATATATTTGAATGGAATATCTGAAGATCCAGGGCGATGACCTCTTGTGGCTGCTGTGGAACTACAACTCCCAGCATGCCCTCTAAGTGTTATAGTTTTGGGTTCATAAACACTTAATTCCCCAACTGTTCTGTTCTTTATCTTTACTTTCTAGTTTCTTCCCAATGTATCACTGTATAAGGGGGGGGGGGAGTGGTAAGAAATGACAGAAGGGGTGGAGCCTGACACCGATATGGGATCGGAGCACAGAAGGTTCCTTTAACTGTGAATAGTGTTTACCTTTAAGGGGTGGAGCCTGACACCGATATGGGATAAGTGCACAGAAGGTTCCTTTAACTGTTTACCTTTAAGGGGTGGAGCCTGACACCGATATGGGATAGGAGCACAGAAGGTTCCTTTAACTGTGAATAGTGTTTACCTTTAAGGGGTGGAGCCTGACACCGTTCCTTTAACTGTTTACCTTTAAGGGGTGGAGCCTGACATTTGCTGACATTGCTACAATGTAACTCCATGCAGTGACCGGTACAGCCACAGTAGAGAGCAGATGTGGAGGAGAGTTCCCCTTTAAACCGCATCTCCGGTTAATTTGACTTTTTATCTCGCAGGTTCGGAGATGATATTCCCGGGATGGAAGGACTTGGAACAGGTGAGGAACCGGACAGTAACCCCCGACCCCCGCCCTCTGCCCTAGATCAGCCTGAGGGGGGGGGCAGATGGGACCCTCCTTCACTCCAGGCTCCATGGTGTGGGTGCACCCACCCTGAGGTTGGCAGTCATTGCCTGGGGGGCACATCCTCTGTAGGGTGATTCCCTTAGTAACTTTATATCTGGCGATTGCTAGTCATGCAATTCCCTAAATCATCTAAAGCAGGAGGAGGAGAAGTCCTGCTGCTGCGTCGGGGGGGATGCAGGTGGGCTGCCATGTGGGGGGTTCTACCAGGAGTGTGGCTATGGCAGCAAGATGGGGGGTCCCACAAGAGACAACTCTCTTCCTGTGGCCCAATCAAGAGAAGGGACAGCTCTGGAGCACAAACTGCAGCTTGTATGGAGGAGGGTTATAATCTGAGAGTAGAGAGGATTTCCTGTAAATAACCCGTCTTCTTCTCCTCCGCAGACATCACGGTCATCTGCCCCTGGGAGGCCTTCAGCCACCTCGAGCTGCACGAGCTGGCCCAGTTTGGCATCATCTAAGATTTCTCCTGACGACGTCTTACTTTTCATCAAGTGAAGAAGAGCAAGAAACGATAATTAACATCTGCTACTAAACCGACACCCGCCTGACCAGCGCCCGGCCGCCCCGTGGGACTGAATCGTCAGGAGAGAAGTCCTCAGGATGGATAATAAAAAATAAATGGTCACCATGACGATAACAATTGGAGACCCCCCCCCAATAATGAACTGAGCGCTAATAGAATTGATACTATGTTGTGTTCCCGCAGCAGCCGCCATCTTGATTGCTCTAGAAATGTTTCCGTTTTGTTCTAGGAAATGTAGTTTTTGCAAGAACAGCAGAGGCCGTCCAGCGTGAAGTGACAGAGCCGAGACGACTTAGGGTCTATTCACACGTCCGTTTTTTCTTTCCTGATCTGTTCCGTTTTTTGCTGAACAGATCTGGACCAGATCTGGACCCATTCATTTTCAATGGGTCCTGAAAAAAAACGGACAGCACAATGTCTGATTTTTTTTCAGGACCCATTGAAAATGAATGGGTCCAGATCTTGTCCAGATCTGTTCAGCAAAAAACGGAACAGATCAGGAAAGAAAAAACGGACGTGTGAATAGACACTAAGGGACGGCATCCGGATATAAGAGGAAGAAGGCAGGAGGAGCTAGGAATTATAATGTTATATAGATAATAAGAAAACTGAACAGGAATGGAGCAAATAATAAAGCTATAAATAAGAGTCAGTCAGTGTCATATAATAACTATAATGTGATCATGAAAACAATATAATAGTCTAACGGAGATTCTTCCTGTAGGTCCGAAAGTAGAGAATCAGGTCTCCTCCCATTCACATGCCCGGGCGTCTCCATGGTTACAGACTACAAACTAACATCATGTAGTCTGAGCAAACTAAACGGCCATTATCAGTGCGCTGCAGGTTCTTCTTCTTCATCTCCGATTTTTAGAAAATGTTTAATCTTTGGGTTTTGTAAAAATATTCTTGAAAATAAACCAAACATGAAAAAGTAATATAAATTGCATATGCTTTGATAGTCACTCCTCCAGCTGGAATACACATACACCCCCCCCCCCTAATATACGGTATAAGTGTTATTCAAATATTACACAAATGTTGAATATATATTTTAAAAAAAACATTAGAAAAAAAGTATTTCATAAATGTAGACAAGTCATCTTATTTCATATAAAAATCCATCTTTATGTTAAAGACAATAACTAATTATAGTCATTCAGTTGATTATTGCCAAAATATAGTCCAATGTTGCAATCTTCTCAAAGTAAATATTTTGTACTAGAAGTAGTGTTATATATATAATAGTATTGTATAATAATAATCACTTCCCAGAGAACTAATGGATATTAGTTTTGGACATTAGCATTTCATCGGTTAATCGGGAAAAATACCAAAATGACAAAAAAAGGGGTTTATATGATTTTACTTGAAAAATTATGTTCAAAGTCCATATTAAAACAAATTGTGGATGACACTGTTATGGGGTGATCTGTGGATGGCACCGTTATAGGGAGGGGGATCTGTGGATGATAATGTTATGGGGGGATCTATGGATGACACTATATAGCATCTTATGATCCTACCAGCACCGTGTGGCACAGAGGGGATGAGGTCTTTATGCTGAATGCAGGGTTTCCATTTCTCCAAACATAAAGCTTCTTTTTTACACCAGAAAGTTCTGTTTCCATCTCATCCGTCTACAGAACATTGTTCCAATATCCTTCTGACTTGTCCAGGTGATCTTTAAAAATGCAGATGGGCAGCAATGTTCTTTTCAAGAGCATCGTCTTTCTCTTTACAGCCCTGCCATGCTCACCATTGTAGTTCAGTGTCCTCCTAATGGTGGACTCATGAACATTGCTTAGAGTTTACCTTTATGTGACCTCATGGACTATTAGATGCCTTGTCTTGGTGAGATCTTTGTTGGTCGACCACTCCTGGAGAGGGTAATAATGGTTTAGAATTTCCTCCGTTTGTACACAATCTGTATGACTGTGGATTGGTGGAGTCCAGACTCTTTAGAGATGGTTTTATTACCCAGCCTGATGGGCATCAACAACTCTCCTTCTGAGGTCCTCAGAAACCTCCTTTGTTCCAGCCAAGATACACTTCCACAAGCGTGTTGTAAAGATCAGACGTTGATTAAAAACTCAGTTCTTTACATAAAACAGGTGGCCGCTCACACCTGATTGTCATCCCACGGACTGAAAACCCATTATGTGCTAATC
Source organism: Bufo gargarizans (assembly GCF_014858855.1). Taxonomy (NCBI): domain Eukaryota; kingdom Metazoa; phylum Chordata; class Amphibia; order Anura; family Bufonidae; genus Bufo; species Bufo gargarizans. The sequence goes on along the minus strand of NC_058086.1, from coordinate 172,381,605 downwards.
CTAAAGGGCGCATTAGACGGGCAGATTTCATATGAACGCTCATTAGAGATCATCTTGCAGTGTAATACTGCAGCCAATTGCACGATGAATGAGCAAGCGCTTGTTCATCGGGCAATACAGATCTTTTAGCGCGCTGAAAGATCAGGATGTGCCGGCGGCAGATTGTGCTGTCTAATTACAATCTGCCGCCGGAAAACCACTATACATCATGGGGACGAGCGATGGCATAGCGGTCACTCCTCCCCATGTTGCTGAGGGGATCGCTGCATGCAATAGCGGGTCTCCTCAGCAAACAAGCAGGGGATTGGAGGGAACGCTTGTTTAATTTGGTTCTTTATCTACTTTTAGAACTTTTGTGAAAATCCAATGTAGATTTAGGTCAAATTTATGCAAATAAAAATAATTCTGATGGATTCACAAACTTTCAATTAGGCCATATGCGCCTGGTGCTGGTTGCCGGAGGCCAACTAGAAACTTTCCTTGGGTCAGGGTATTTAGTTAATGTTTGGCCCGCGTGAAGGAAAGCCTGGCTACAGCTCTTGGAGTTGCGGGGCCCTAGTCACCCACTGTGCAGTGTTCTGAAGGTTGTGGGGGGCCCAGAGGTTGGACTTCAGAACATCATGCTATCCCTTCATAACATAGGTGTACCCCTTTAATCTCCTGCTTTCAGTTCAATGGCCGAAACAAATACAAACAATTGAGCAACTCCGGACTGAACTTCCCGGCAGGGCCTGAGATTAGGGGTGGGGAAGAGCTATAAATACTGGATGATGACATCACAGTGGTATTAACTCAGGACACCCACAGCCAACCTTGAATACCCCGCAGCTTAGCATGAAAACCGCCACCACCGTCCTCTTCCTTGTTTTAAGTCTGTTCTTCATCCAAGATAAATACGTTTCTATTTATTTGTTGTTACTTTGTTGCATGTTTTGTTATTTATTTTACTACTTACAATGTGCATATGTATACATAGATTAGATACACACTATATGGAGTTCAGTTTCGGGACGTGCATATTATGATTGACTTCAGGCGTGCCATTTAGCGCCATTACCACAGGTGTATAACATCCAGCCTCTAGCCATGCAGTTTGCCATTACCACAGGTGTATAACATCCAGCCTCTAGCCATGCAGTCTGCCATTACCACAGGTGTTTAACATCCAGGCTCTAGCCATGCAATCTGCCATTACCACAGTGTATAACATCCAGCCTCTAGCCATGCAGTCTGCCATTACCACAGTGTATAACATCCAGCCTCTAGCCATGCAGTCTACCATTACCACAGGTGTATAACATCCAGCCTCTAGTCATGCAGTGTACCATTACCACAGTGTATAACATCCAGCCTCTAGCCATGCAATCTGCCATTACCACAGTGTATAACATCCAGCCTCTAGCCATGCAGTCTACCATTACCACAGGTGTATAACATCCAGCCTCTAGCCATACAGTCTACCATTTCCACAGGTGTATAACATCCAGCCTCTAGCCATGCAGTCTGCCATTACCACAGTGTATAACATCCAGCCTCTAGCCATGCAGTCTGCCATTACCACAGGTGTATAACATCCAGCCTCTAGTCATGCAGTGTACCATTACCACAGTGTATAACATCCAGCCTCTAGCCATACAGTCTACCATTACCACAGTGTATAACATCCATCCTCCAGCCATACAGTCTACCATTACCACAGTGTATAACATCCAGCCTCTAGCCATACAGTCTGCCATTACCACAGTGTATAACATCCAGCCTCTAGCCATGCAGTCTACCATTACCACAGTGTATAACATCCAGCCTCTAGCCATGCAGTCTACCATTACCACAGTGTATAACATCCAGTCTCTAGCCATACAGTCTGCCATTACCACAGTGTATCACATCCTGTGGGAGGAGCTGTGTTTCTTCCTCTGTGCTGCACTGTGAGAGGAGCAGGAGCCTGACATCGTGTGCTGGGGGATACGCTGCCCTTTCCCCAGGGGGTGGCGTGTTCTCCCGGTATGGATCCTCGAGCCTCTGACTGCCGCCGTTTATCTACACGTGCCGGCAGCCATAGTGGAACCCTGCGTGCGGCAGGAAGACCTCCTGAAACTGGAGACTTACCTCCTGATTCTCCAGCATCGAGAAACAGCGGCAAGGTGACACCGGCGGCCGGTGGTAAGCCTCAGAGAACCCCGCAGCGTGCGGCTGCAAAGCCGCAGGGAGCAGATGACAGCCCCGCTCATACTGCGGGCAGGAGAGGAGCAGCAACCAGGAGCAGCAGAGATCCACTGCAGGAATCCCTGTGTGACTCCAGCAATGCACCGGGTGTGGTCAGGAGAGGTCCTGGGAGGAAAACAAGCCTGGGATCCTCTCTGAGCTCCTCTTCAGAGCAGATAACTCTGCACCCAGGAAAGCTGGATGGGAAAGAAAGGCCGGCTGCTAAGCAGGCAGCGGGTGAACAGAGAGCAGAGCCGGCGGGTCAGGTTGCTGAACAAGCAGCCTGCGAAGTCTCTGGACCAAGGAAAGCTGCAGGAATGGAGTCTGGAACCCCAAAGGGTGAGGTATGTGAGGCTGGGAGTAGTGATTCTGTGCCTCAGCCCAGAGGGGGTGCTTCGGGTGTAACTAGCAGTGACTTAGCTCCTGGTGTGGTTGCTGGTGTTTCTGGTTCTCCTGGTATCTCCTCTGGTGTACAAGCCGCAGAGGCCAGGAGACTGTTTAATTGGGGGGTCATGAGCCCCACTGAAACCCCCTCATTGTACTCATCAAGGGTGGCGTATTTCCTAAATCAGCTTGAGGAAGTAAAGAAGAAATTAAAACAATTTAAATTGGAACATAGGAATGTGAAAGCTCAGGCCATGCTACCAAAAAGTAAGAGAGCGGTCCTCTCCTCCAGGCTGGAGAAGCTGGAGGAGGAGATCGCGACTTTGGAGGAAAAGAGGGCCTCTATAGTGAAAAATGGAGGGCCGTTTATGGAAAAATTCAAAAATGACTGTCGCTTTGAAAGCATGTCTGGCTCCAGTCCGTCAGGGCTGCGGTCTGGAAGCCAGAGGAAGGTGAAGGAGTTGGCGGTGGAATCAGAGGTGGACTCATTACCGGGTGGCCAAGGGGACCCCTCTGAACCAGTTATGTCATCCTCTGGGGATGAAGGCAGGTCTGGGGGGAGACTAATGGTGGAGATCAGGCAGCTGGAATCCCCAGTGGGCAAATTGTATTTCGGTGACGAGGAGGTCCCGGAGGACGAGGTGGTAAGAGAAAAGAAAAAGAAGATCATAAAAGAAGAAGTGTTACGTTTTGTGCCTTCTGAACCCATTGCTGAGCCCAGCGCGGTTCCTGTAGTGGAATCGGGCCAAACAGCACGGGAGAATGAATCTGAGATGGTGGCAGCAGGTGTCCCCCTTTCCTGCAGTGGAAGGGAGAACACAGGAGTAGACAGGGTTAAAACCCCTGACAGTGTTGCGGACAAAGTGAAGGATGAAAGGGCCAGAGCAAAATCTGGAAGGTTTATAAAAAAAACTGTAAAGAAACCATTAAAGTCTGTGGATGTTGCAGAATTTTTGGGGGCTGTGCGGGCTGCAGAGAGGGTGAGGGGTGTGGGGGATAGGAAGTCCTCCGCAGTTCCTGAAATGGGGGGCCCTTCAGACCCTGCCCCCAATGACGCCAGTACTCCTCTAGGGAACCCGACCAGTCTGAGGGGAGTGAAGAGCGATGGGATTGTAAGTATGGTAAAAGATGTTGCGAGTGGTAACTTAGGAAGAGACGCAAATGAGAGTATGAATGAGAGTATGAATGAGAGTATGAATGAGGACGTTGTTACAAATAAGGATGTAAATAGTGAAATGAATGGTGAGGCAAATGAAGATATAACTGGTGAGAGTATGAATGAGGAATTGGTAGTTGCTTATGCAGCAGATACGGAAGTCGAGGAGGAAGAGGCTGACGGGAGGAGGCAGGTTGCAAGGGAAGCAGGGGATTGTGTAAATAGGAGATCATATGCTAGTGTGGCTGCAGGTGACTCTTTGCCCAGGGAATCAGGTAATGGTAACTTGCAACGGCGCCTCTTGGAGGCTCTGAGGAAGGGGAAAGAGACGTCCATGCAGGTGGAGGGTGAACCGGTTAAACTGTCTTTTTGGACAGAGAGACATGGTCTGAGAACCTTCCGAGAGGAAAGAGCGGGAGAGACCGTTTGGTCTCTCCCTACATCCGGGGGGAGCCGTAGGAATGTGGCCCGTCTCTCTTGGAGGAGTGAAGAAGCAACGCCTTCTAGGAAAGACGTTGTGGAGCTTCTCCTGGGGATGGGCTTTGTGGCAAATGACATCTTTGCCCTAATCCATCCCTACGGCACCAAGAGTTTCGATGTTAGTTTTGTTAGACCAGAGGGGCTTGAGCTCTTCTGGTCTAAATATGAACTGGCAAAGAACACCCCGGCCTGGCGGGGATTTTCTGTCCAGGCTATAACCCGCCAGACGATGGTCAAGAAAGTGACGGTATTAACCTGTAACGAATCACTTTCTAGCGTGGACATTATGACATGGCTCAGTCGTTATGGCGAGGTTGGACAATTCCCCGCCAAAGTTTTGGATGATCACGGCATCTGGTCAGGTGCCTGGACCTTCAGCGTAAAGCTGAGGGCACAGGGCAACTCAGTTGCTCATATCCCCTCCTCTGCTTTCTTGGGTCGAGATAGAATTATGGTTTTCTATCAGGGACAGCCGAAGGTCTGCTATAGGTGTGGTAGTCCCACTCACTTTAGCGCACAATGCGATGTTCGCAAGTGTGCAAAGTGTGGTGACATTGGCCATCTTGCCGCATCCTGTAGGCGGATTCGGTGTAACCTGTGTGGGGACCTGGGTCATCCCTTCAGTCGTTGTCCGCTTGCCTTTTCCAACAAGGCTCAGGGCCGGGCCCGGACTCAAGCGGATGCTGGCCATGAAGCTGGGTCTGTTGTCGAAGAAGGGCCTGCTGCCGGGACTGGGCCGGTTGGTGAAGGGACGAGTGCCGGTGATACCAGCACTGGAAGAAGCAGACAGGGTACAGTTAAGAACTTAAGGCCTTCCAGGATTAAACGGCAAGAAAAACGCCGTAGGGATAGGGAGCAGGCGGCAGCTGGTCCCTTAGTTGATTCTCCGGCAGGCCTTTTAGTTGGGGATCCAGGTTGTAGCGACCCAGGGTACAGCGATGAGGAGGGAGGACCTGGGGTTCAGCCTGAGGAAGCCAACCCCTCTGCTACATCCGCATCCTCGTACGGCGAAAGCATGGACGAGGATTACAGGAGGTGGTTGGGGGATAGGAGGAACAAACGGAGCAGGAGGAAAAAGAAAGGAGAGGGTCGCAAGCCCTCTCTGGAGTGGGATTCATCTGTCCCACTCACCCTTGACCAGATGCCAGAGGAAGAATTAGTCGGGGCCCCTCCTGTGGATCTCTCCAACCGGTATCAGGTCCTTGACGAGGATCCCCCAACTCCAGTTGGGGAGGAGGAGGATGTGGTACCGGAGGGCGCAAAGGCCTCCTCGCAGGTTGCCGGGCCCTGCCCTCCTTCTTCTGGAGGGGGGGCTAAGCCTGATTCCGTGGGCAAACAGAACGGTATGGATGTATCAGTGTGTCTGAAAAGGCAAAAGGAAAATGAAGGATCAGGAGATAATGATGAGGAGAGTGGTGGTGGAGGGGGGAAAAAGAAAGCTATCCAACTCGATCATGTATGATGGCGGAACTCACCCTGTTGACGCTAGCAAGTATTAATGTTGCTAGCATTAAGTCAGACGTGGCCCGTTTTATGGCCTTTGATTTTTTCAGCCGTATTGATGCTGATATTTTATTTTTGCAAGAGACCTGGTTAACAAGTGTTGAGTTGCTGGCGAAAGCCAAGCAGGAATGGCGGCTCGGTCCGTCATTCTGGTCTCTTGCGGCCGAGCCACGTAGCGGGGTGGCGGTCCTTTTTAAAACCGCCGAAAGAGTAGAATGCAGGAGGATTATCGAGTTGGAAATGGGAAGGTGCCTGATTCTAGATGTCCTCATGGGAAGACAAGAATTAAGATTAATCAACATCTATGGACCACAAAGTAGGTGGGACCGTAAATGTCTTCTTATGAGGATTAAGCCTTTTCTTTTTACCAGCCGACAAGTGATCTTTGGAGGAGACTTTAACAATGTGACTAGAGTCTGTGATAGGGGGGTCCCCAGAGGTGGGCTGGATACTGATGGCGTCGTCTTGAGTAGAATAGTTGAGGAAGCTCGTCTGGTGGATGCTCATTTACGGCACAAACCGGATCACGTGGATTTCACCTTTAATAAGGGAAATCGTAGGTCTAGAATAGATAGGTTTTATTTGAAGGAGGAGGCTGTTTTTTCGGCTTTACAAGCTGAGGAAGTGGAATTCTCCGATCACTGTTTAATTAGTTTCTCTCTGAATGTTACAGAGACTCCCCGCATGGGAAAAGGAATATGGAAGTTGAATTCGTCTCTCCTGGAAGAAGCGATGGTAAGACAATCCTTTGAGGATTTCCTTCAGAGCCAGGAACCTTTGGTGGACATGTGCAACAGTAAGTCGGAGTGGTGGGAGATGTTTAAAAAAAGGACGGCGAGGTTTTTCCGAAAGCTCTCTAACCTCAGGAGCTGGGACAGATACCGTCTGTACCAGGAACTGAGGAAGAAACTTGAAAGACTTGTGTCGACGGGAGATAGCCGCGAGGATATCTCTCGTGTAAAATCCTTGCTCAAGAGGTGTCAGTATGATAGGTACGCCTCTTTGGTTGCCGAGAGGGACTTCGGGAAATACCGCTCGCCCGACCCTTACGGGAACTGTAAGATGGCAGTAAGAAGTAAACTAGTGATGGGCCTGGTTGACAGTACAGGCTCCCTGAATAGGTCCAAATCAGGGATCCTGGAGGTCGTCAGGTCCTTCTACTCTCACCTCTTTGGTAGGAAAGAACTGAATCGGGACAGTCTTTCAGCTTTCTTGGCTGGGGCGATTCCCGGGGCGGGAATGGACCCCTCTCTTGATATTTTGACAGAACCTATCAGGGAAGAGGAAGTGAGACTGGCCATTGATGGGCTCAGGCCCAAAAAATCGCCAGGTCCGGATGGCTTAACATCCGAGTGGTATAAGACTTTTAGGGAACAATTAGTTCCTCTCTTGACCGAGGTGTATAACGAGTGTCTTTCCTCGGGCAGTCTGCCAAGGTCAATGGGAAAGTCCGTCCTGATTCTTCTGACAAAGGGTAGGGATCCATCCCGCATTGAGAATTGGAGACCCATATCGCTTCTCAATGTGGACAGAAAGATTTTGGCAAAAATACTCTTCTGCAGACTGGCGAAATTTGCGCTGAAGCTCCTTTCGGGGTCCCAGCATTGTTCAGTTCCCGGGCGGAGCGCTTTTAGCGCCGTTCTCAGTGTCCGGGAGGCCGTGGAACGGGGCAGGGCGGGTCTTTGGAAGGGGCTTTTGTTATCCCTGGATCAGGCTAAGGCTTTTGACCGAGTGAATCACGAATACCTGTGGTCTGTCCTCTTGTGGTATGGTCTACCCGGGAGGTTTGTAGATTGGCTAAAAACCTTGTACAAAGGGGCCGAGAGTTTCCCGTTGGTTAATGGTTGGCTGGGTCGTCCTTTTGAGGTGGCTTCCGGTGTCCGCCAGGGATGTCCTTTAAGCCCTCTGCTGTACGTGTTTGCGATCGATCCTTTCATCAGAAGGGTAGATCGCGGACCGTTGGCGGGGGTGAGGATGGAACTGGCGGTGGGGGGGCCATCTCTGAAGGTGGTAGCGTACGCTGATGATGTCTCTATTTTTACCTCTTCGGAAGAGGAGGTGGGATGGGTGATGTCGGAGGTGAATCGCTATTCGGAAGTTTCCGGGTCCCAGATTAACCGGGACAAATGTGAGACTATCTGGCTGGGGGAAGGGGATCCTGTCTTCGATCTCCAGGGCACTCTTCCAGAACCCCAGAAATCAGTAAAGATCTTAGGCATCAACTTTGGCCAAGATGAGGATTATCATCAACAAAATTGGGAGGGTAGACTGAAAGATGTCGCCCAAAGGGTGGACCGCTGGAAGGGGTGGTCTTTATCCCTCAGGGAAAGGGTTCACTTGTGCAAAGCTTACCTGATTCCTGTGCTTTTATATCTGAGCAGTGTTTGTGTCTTGCCAGGCTCTCTCTGGGCAACGGTCTACAGCCTCTTTTTCCAGATGTTATGGGGAAATAGGCTGAACCTAATCAGGAGAGAGGTGACTTACCGCACAAGGAGACTAGGCGGGTTGGATATGGTCAACCCAGTGGTATTTTTAACAAATACCTTCTTGAAAATAAACATTGCAAACCTCTGGAAAGAGAGGGCTCCTTTGTGGGTAATTTCCTGTAGGGAATGGTTCCGGCCCTTCTTCCAGGAATGGGAGACAGGAGGGCGTGTGAAAGACCTGCGTGCGTCACATGGACATCTCCCGGCTTACGTTGCTCCGGTTCTGAAGATCATAAGGCGGTGGGGCCTGAGAAGGACTGAGATAGAGACCATGTCGAGGGGTTCCCTTGACAGGGGGGTCCTGTCTTCTTTCTTCCAGGCGCCGCTGGCCTTGAAGGATTGCCCAAGTCAGGATCTGGAGGGTGGGCTACTTTTGCTTAATTTAGAAAGGATCCCTAAGAAGGTTTGGGATGTGACTTGGCGCTGCTTTCATGGAAAGCTATATGTAAGGGATAATATGAAGTGCAGGAACTCCGAGGAAAGGGGTTGTCCCCGGGAGGAGTGTGGGGGCGTGCTAGAAAGCATGGACCACTTCCTGCTTCACTGTCCCTTTAATATAGAGGTGTACAAAAGGGTGGGGTCTTCCATCGGTTGGCCCAGGCTGGCCGCCTTGTCTTATGCGGAATGGGCCTATGGCGCATTCAAAGACCTTGGTGGCAGGGACCGTCGCACTTTATTTTTAGTTAGTGCAGTGGTTAGGCATCACATCTGGTGTGCACGGTGTCTAGTGTCGACGAGTCGTAAAATCCTCCCAGTGGAAACGGTACATAGGAACATTATGGGTGACCTGGTGAAGGTGCGCTCTCTGGAGTATGAAAAGTGGGGGGACCCCAAGGCCTCTCGCCTGTGGAGGGGCTTTTGTTTTGGGGTTCCCTGACTGAGTAACACTCCTTGTCCTGGTGGTGGGCTGATCTAGAAGACACAGTTAGAGTTTTTGTTTTGTTTTGTATAAGAATAGGATGAAAAGGCTTACGGGCTACTGAACCATAGCCGACAAGTTGTGGGAAGTGTTCGGTATTGTAGATTTTGGAAAGTAGTAAATTTGTACTGTATTATATTATATTATATTATGTTATGTTGTATTATATTAGTAAAGGTGTAGTGGGGCTTAGTTAGGTTGGGAGGGGGGTGTGGGTGGAGGAGGGGGATATATGTATATATGTGTATATAAGGGGGGATATGTGTATGTATGTGTATGTGTGTGTATATATATATATGTATATATGTATATATAAAAATAAAAGTTAAATAAAAGGTAAATATATAAAAAAAAAAAAATATATATATATATATATATATATATAAAAAAAAAAAAAAAAAAAAATTGTGTGTGATACAAACTGGTCGACCCCAGTCCAACTGGGGATGAACTTACGGACTGACAGAGCTCAGGGTTTTCTTTTCCCTTTGAACTTTGAGGGTGATCAGTTTGTCTGTTTGCAGTGGGGGTTGGTGAAGGGTTTAATAGTTAGTTTTTAAGTTAAGGTTTCTGCTTGTGTTTTGTATATTTGTTTTTTATATACGGCTGGCATATAATTATTACATTTGTATATATGTTTGTATATATGTTTTGTATAAATGGATTTTAGATGAGCATGAAAGCATTTTAATATGTAAATATGTAAAATAGGGGGTTTTGGGGTGGGAGACTGGTCGGGTAAGGGAATAGTATTTTTGCTAGACTCTGTGTTATGTCACTTGTTTGGTTTATTGCTATGTTTGGATAAGTTTTCCATTATGTAAGTTATTTATTTATATTTTAATAAAAAAGTCCAGCCTCTAGCCATGCAGTCTACCATTACCACAGGTGTATAACATCCAGCCTCTAGCCATGCAGTCTACCATTACCACAGTGTATAACATCCAGTCTCTAGCCATGCAGTCTACCATTACCACAGTGTATAACTTCCAGTCTCCAGCCATGCAGTCTACCATTACCACAGCGTATAACATCCAGCCTCTAGCCATGCAGTCTACCATTACCACAGCGTATAACATCCAGCCTCTAGCCATGCAGTCTACCATTACCACAGTGTATAACATCCAGTCTCTAGCCATGCAGTCTGCCATTACCACAGGTGTACTGAGTGCTGAGGAGCAAGTGCATAAAAGTCACCAATGCTCTGTTGACTCCATAACTGCAGTCTAGACCTCCTCTGCAATTACCATCAGCACAAAAACTGTGCTTTACCAGGAGCTTCATGGCATGGGTTTCCATGGCCGCTGCATGTCGGCCTTCCATCACCAGGCACAGTGCCAATTGTTGAATGGAGGGTGTAAACCACTGGACTCTGGAGCAGAGGAGACATCTTCTATTAAGTGACCAACCACACTTCCCTATCTGGCGTCTGATGGAGATTGAATGCCAGGAAACCGTTACCTGCCGGACTGCCTGGCGCCCGTTGTACAGTCTGATGGTGGAGGAGAGAGAATGCCGTGTGGGGTTTTCAGGGTTCGGCTATGGACCCTTAGTTCTGCATCGAGCTGCGGCCATGTAACCCCAGAACCGTCACCTGCAGAGCTGGCCTCGACCATTGTCTTATCATGATTCCAACTTCCCCTGTAAGTAAGTCACGACCGAGATTCTCTTAATTGGGCAAGTTTAGATTTTAAAGAGTGACAGACCTGAAGCTCTCCCGGCAACGAGCCACGAAGGGAGAGCGAGGGGGAGTCGCTGCAACCCGGTTGGGGGTAGTAGTAGTGGAGAGGGGTAGTATAGGTAAAATATGCTGGAAGCTGAAAAAAGGGGTGGAATGGTGGGAGGGGGCCGTGTTATTTGGACAATAGGGGAGGATTGGACCAGGTTACCTGTGTAATAGAATTTACAAGGCAAATCTATCTATTCTGGAGAACCTCCTCTAGCACTAGGACCCTGCGGTGTCCCCAGCAGGTGGCGCTCTTTCCTCCTGTGTTACAATGTATCCATTACAATCTGCAGTTATTGTTCCATTTATCTGTGGTTTGTTCATTCTGATCTTCCCTTTTCTTCTTCTTCTAGTTACAATTATCAGTGGATGTGCCACTGAAGAAACCTGTGCGAAAATGCAGAACCACGAGCCGTCCACCCGCTGCTGTGATACCGATCTGTGTAACTGAGGCTGCGACGCCGTACAACATGGAGGCCGGAAACAGCCAACTGAGGCTCTCCAGCTGTTGCAAAACTACAACTCCCAGCATGCCCAGACTGCCTACAGCTATCAGCCTACAGCAGGGCATGGTGGGAATTGTAGTTTTACAACAATTGGAGAGCCACAGGTTGGCCATCCATGATATACATCATCAATGGTCCAAACTGAGTCTATAGAAAGGAAGGAGACAGGACAGTGGTAGGAACCTGCAGCAGATAGAAGACAGGGAGTTCCTGGACATATAGCTATATACTCATACATAGGCTGGGTACACCGTAACGTGGCGCGAGGGGAAGGGGAGCGCAGGATTCAGCACACTTGGGTTGCATTGTTTGTATCCACATGAAGGATTGTATCATCTCACAGGTTCTGTCAGCACCGGAAGGATACGACTCCGGCCAGGAGGAGAAGACGCAGCTATGATAGATCTGTATAATGTATGCTATGTGTAAGGAAATATATCTCAGCACTGCGTCTTTCTCACGTCTTTGCTGGAGACTTTCTTGCACTGGACTTCATTTCCTTTTCTTTTTACAGTTAAGAGGAACCGCAATGGGCACGGATGTTGCCCCCACTTATGTAACCATTTATATGGCTATGCCAGAGAAGGCCTTCATCTGTGTGTCCCACCACTTCTCAGAGGTCTTAAGGTGGTGAAGATACATAGATGATGTCTTCCTTACCTGAGCAGGGAATACTGATGAACTGAAGGATTTTCTTTCTTATATGAACTCTATTGACCGAGGGGTTAAGCTTTAGTGCAGTCCACTACATCTTTACCATTTGTGGATACTATAATATACAAGAGAATGGGCAGGCTGGTCAAGGACCTATTTGGTAAAACTACCAACAGAAGCAACCTCCTTGAATTTGACAGTAGCTAACCATGATGTATATTACGGTTTTTGCCGTACAGTCAATTCTTGATTGTATCACGGATCATGGAGGGTCCCTGGTGGTTAAAATTAGGCTTGAAGAAGTGACTCAGAAATGTATCACAAGGGTTTATCCTAGGGGACTTGTCCAGGAACGTCGGAGCAATGAGACTCTATTGCCCAGCCAAACAGTACGCCCCAATAGATCCACTGGGAGAGTTCCTTTTGTCTCCTGATCTGAAGCGAGTGAACAAATACCTGCAAATACTGGTCAGTATAAGACAAGTGCCTAAATGTGAGGACCCAACACTCATATCATTTAGACACTCCAAAAATGTGAGTGATGTTCCCGTACAGAGGAGACATGTTCTTACACGTGACTCACGTCATGTAAATGTCCGTGTCTTCCATGACACGTGGGAGAGACTGCATGGGACTGTGAAAGTCTCCTCAACAGCCACAGACCGAGGAGGAGCGAGGGGGAGCGAGGAGGAGCGAGGAGGAGCGAGGAGGAGCGAGGGGGAGCGAGGAGGAGCGAGGGGGAGCGAGGGGGAGCGAGGGGGAGCGAGGGGGAGCGAGGAGGAGCGAGGGGGAGCGAGGGGGAGCGAGGAGGAGCGAGGGGGAGCGAGGGGGAGCGAGGAGGAGCGAGGGGGAGCGAGGGGGAGCGAGGGGGAGCGAGGAGGAGCGAGGGGGCGCGAGGAGGAGCGAGGAGGAGCGAGGAGGAGCGAGGGGGAGCGAGGGGGAGCGAGGGGGCGCGAGGAGGAGCGAGGAGGAGCGAGGGGGAGCGAGGGGGAGTGAGGGGGAGCGAGGAGGAGCGAGGGGGAGCGAGGAGGAGCGAGGGGGAGCGAGGGGGAGCGAGGAGGAGCGAGGAGGAGCGAGGAGGAGCAAGGGGGAGCGAGGGGTCTGCGTGCAGAAGAAAGGAACTGGGGTGGATTTCAAGGTTGAATGGTATTGACTCAATGTGGACTTTAAACCGGGAGATGTCCACCGCCGGCAGCCTGCCCCTCCCTCCTGTGTTTCCGATCAGTAATGCTGCATACTGCACAATGCTGTTTCATCTTACCAAATTGTATCTGTTCTCTTTATCGGAGGCTACACAGTCATACTTTCCCTTACAGGCAGGGGCGTAACTAGAAAAAGCTGGGCCCCATAGCACATTTTTTAACCTTTCCACACAGCAGTTATGCCCCCTTAGTGCCCCACACAGTTGTTATGCCCACTTAGTGCCCCACACAATAGTTATGCCCCCTTACTGCCCCACACAGTAGTTATACTCCCCTAGTGCCCCTCACAGTAGTTATGCCCCCTTAGTGCCCCACACAGTAGTTATACTCCCCTAGTGCCCCACACAGTAGTTATGCCCCCTTAGTGCCCCACACAATAGCTATACTCCCCTAGTGCCCCACACAGTAGTTATGCCCCCCTTAGTGCCTCACACAATAGTTATACTCCCCTAGTGCCCCACACAGTAGTTATGCCCCCTTAGTGCCCCACACAATAGTTATACTCCCCTAGTGCCCCACACAGTAGTTATGCCCCCTTAGTGCCCCACACAGTAGTTATGCCCCCTTAGTGCCCCACACAGTAGTTATGCCCCCTTAGTGCCCCACACAGTGGTTATGCCCCCTTAGTGCCCCACACAGTAGTTATGCCCCCTTAGTGCCCCACACAGTAGTTATGCCTCCTTAGTGCCCCACACAGTTATGTTACCTTAGTGCCACACACAGTGGTTATGCCACCTTAGTGCCCCACATAGTAGTTATGCCCCCTTAGTGCCCCGCACAGTAGTTATGTCCCCACATTGCAGGTGCTCCCCTGGTGTGATCAACCACGAAATCTATATTAGCAGAGATTGGGCCCCCACAGGGGTTCGGATCAGCAGCAAGGCTCTTACCATCCACGTCACTTGGAGTAAATAGACCGATTCTCCAGACGGGCAAACTATTCTATCAAAACAAAAATACAAAATCTGCGCCAGTGTAAAGTATCTGTATTCAGGAGATAAAAGTCCATGGATGGAATGCGTTTCTGAGACCAGCTCCTTCTTCAGGCCAGTTTCACATTGGCGTTTATTTTCTCCGGCTCCGGAACAGCCTGCAAGACCCGTACTACAGTGTGCACACGTATGCTACCGGAAGTCACTGTAATCATTAGAGCGGAGGTCGCCAGAGACACACAGCATTATAAATCATTATAACCTGTACAAATCATTGGAGCGGAGGTCGGGCAGAGACACACAGCATTATAAATCATTATAACCTGTACAAATCATTAAAGCGATGGTCGGGCAGAGACACACAGCATTATACATCATTATAACCTGTACAAATCATTAGAGCGGAGATCGGGCAGAGACACACAGCATTATAAATCATTATAACCTGTACAAATTATTAAAGCGATGGTCGGGCAGAGACACACAGCATTATACATCATTATAACCTGTACAAATCATTACAGCGGAGGTCGGGCAGAGACACACACATTATAAATCATTAGAACCTGTACAAATCATTAGAGCGATGGTCGGGCAGAGACACACAGCATTATAAATCATTATAACCTGTACAAATCATTAGAGCGGAGATCGGGCAGAGACACACAGCATTATACATCATTATAACCTGTACAAATCATTACAGCGGAGGTCGGGCAGAGACACACAGCATTATAAATCATTATAACCTGTAAAAATCATTAGAGCGGAGATCGGGCAGAGACACACAGCATTATAAATCATTATAACCCTGCTGTCCGTTCAGAGGAGCAGAGTTCCCTACAGGAATGGCGTACCTGAAATATAGGCAGACCATGGACTACTATGGGGCCCAGAGGGAGATGGGGTCCGGCACAGAATTTGTTCTTCTCTTCTCCTGTTGAAGACTTCGCATTTTCATGCAGCTGCCACTAGGGGGAGCTCAAATCAAAGGGATAATTGCAAGTTCCATGGTAGTTGTATGAATTCCTCGTCACTGAGCTCCCCCTAGTGGTGGCTGCAGGCAGAGAGCTTTGTAATAGAAGCAGGAGATCTATCAATGTACTTTTGGCAGTTTTCTGGTGTAAAGTCATTGAGAAATATGTTCTTCAGAATGAGCGCCATATATTTCTTACATATAAGTCAGATAAAGTGGGTGAGGCCAAAGGCAACCTTTTATTGCAATTTGCATTTTATAAAAATTTCTTCCACTTAATAAAAAAAAAAGTTAATTTATCAGAAATCTGGGGCGTTGCTCATGTCATTTCCTAGGAGTGATTGACGCATGTGCACTGGGAAGCCAGGGGCAGGGGGCCAATAGTAGGTTTTTCTATGGGGCCCTATGAAATCAGACCACACCAGCTAAACCGCACAAGGACGGAGGGGAGGAGCCAAAACAAGGAGCGGGGCCCGAAGCAATCAGTGATATGAATGTAGCGCTGCAGCCCCTTCACTCATGGGGGTCCCAGAGGTCTGACGTCATAGTGATATACTGTCATTTGATAACAGAGGAATACCCCTTTAATCTCCTGTACTCCAGCACAGCCTCATCCCTGCAACATCTGATTCCTGCCGGACAATGGCGGCTGCGCAGTGTCGTAACCGCTTCTGTTATGGGGCAATGGCTGTGATGTAACACTGGAAGTGAACAATGTAACATTGTATCAGTCGTGCAGAGGGATTGCTACATCTATTGTTGAGTAATTTGGGACTGAACTTCCCGGTAGAGTCTGAAATTAGGGGGGAAGGGGGGGGGGGTCTGAACTCTGGATGATGACATCACAGGGGTTTAAATACAGGACAGCCGCAGGAGGTGCGCAGAGCCCGGACTCCCCGCAGCTCAGCATGAAGACCCCCATCCTCCTCCTCGCTTTGGGTCTGTTCTTCATCCACGGTAAAAACATTTCTATTTATTTGGGCTCATGCACACGTCCGTGCCGTTTTTTGCGGTCTGCAAAAAAAAAGGGATGCCGCCCATGTGCCTTCTGCAAGAATAGGACATGGCTCATAATTTTTGCGGGGCCACAGAACGGAGCAACGGATGCGGACAGCACACAGAGTACTGCATCTTTTGCGGACCCATTGAAATGAATGATTCCGTATACAGACCGTATACGGAATCAAAATACGCCCATATACGGAAAGCAAAAAACGGCACGGACGTGTGCATGAGCCCTTGGCCAGTCATGTGACAACCCATCCCCCACTGCGCAAATGTGCCGGGGTCCCCTCTGTCAAGAAAACTGCATTTCTTCAGATGTTTTATCAGCTTCTGGGAAAGCTGGGTGACGGGCAGAGTTATCCCACTAACACAGCCACTCAGCTTTCCCGGGCTCCTGACAGCGCGCCTAGTCGTGCCGCAGTGTAGGATTTGGGGATGTGTGACCAGTCAGCGCTCGGGGTGACATCGCCTCGGGGGCAGTAATGGTCGCTGTATGGACTGTCGTCCAGCTTTTCAGAACCATAATGAGTGGATGTGTCAATACATAGGGGCAGTGCTGATGACTGACTGAGAGGTGGAAGCGTCACTGGCATGTAAAGTATGGTGGATACTGACCCCAGCACAGGGCAGGTAAGAGAGGTTGTCTGCGTCTGAGTAGCTGTGATTTTCTCCACAGTTGACGCCTTGAAATGCAGGCAGAGCTCCTGTACGGGGACAGGCTCCTGCTCCACCAGAACCGTCACCTGCAGAGATGATATGGACCATTGCTTTGTCATGATGAAAACCTACCCTTCAGGTAAGTCACACCGAGGCAGCAGTAACCAAAAGCCATAAGGGGGACCCAGTACAGGAAGGATAGGAGTAGTAGTAGGGGAACGAGGGGTAGCACAACGGTGCGGGGGGTGATAAAGGGGCAGAATTGTAGGCAGAGGGGCTTTGTCGTGGACCAGGGGTACAAAGGAGGCGGCATACCTGTACACAAGACGTTACCACCTGAGGTGGGCACTGGGAGTTTTCCCGGGTTGTGTTTGGGGGACACGGCTGACTAGTCGCGCGGGGGAGGTTGGGAGCCAGTGGCTATCCTGGGGAGACACCCAGGGGTAGGTGGGACCGGCTGGCGTGTGGGGGTGATATCCAGATGGGGGGTGGGAGGCTGAGGCAATGACAAGAGCATGCTCACCCCTTCCAGGATTGCAATGCCCTGGCTGAGATTTATTGTACTGTTCATCCTGGGCCTCCTGGTGCACATATCGAATTCCAAGCTTCAAGTGAAGTAGAAGAAATGGATTAGAAAAGGGGAAATGTCATTTATGTCTGTAACATATGTCTCTGGAAAGCTGGGTGACCACTAATGGTCGGAACGATTAAAGGGCCAGTCCAGTCTGCTGACCCTCGTGTGTGTGGAGGGGTCTTTGGTCAACAGATGGAGGAAGCTGAGATCCAAAGGGAAATCTATAGGGTATTGGACTATTGGGCTCTCTGTGGGGTCCCCTTAGTACCCTCAGTACCAGGGTAGAGTACTCCACGTACACCTCCGCCAACAGATACTTACGGGCACTGCCCCAAGTGACATTTTTATGTGTTTTTCTTTCACATCTTTGCTCTGGGAAGAATAAAACTAGAGAGAAGCGAAGTTCTTAAAAATTCGATTTCACTGCTTCGTCATCATAAAAAAAAAAAAAAAAGATTGGTTTTGTGACAAATGACTTCATCACAAAGCGCATTTCTTTGTAAGTTTGGGGCGCAATGACGGGGAACGGCGATTGTGCTGCCACCCCACCCGTTATTTAACCCCTCAGATGCCGCGTTCATCGCTGATTGCGGCATCTGAGGTGAATATTAAGGCCTTTCAGGAGTTGATCAGTAAAAAAAAAAAATCATTGTACTCTCCTCATCCATTTGATTGTGAAGCCATCTTGCCTTAAGATCCAGCACGAAATCTCGCGCGGTGCGTGATGATGACATAACGCGGGCCGGCGTGGTGATGTCATACGTCATCGCGCATGAGATTTCGTGCAGGATCTTCTAAGAAGATAGCCGCCGCAGCCTCTCCGCGATCCAATGGATGAGGTGGGCATGATTCTTTTATATTTTTACTCCCATTTCAGGAAATTTTTTTTATTTATTTTTTTACCACAAAGCACAAGGAAATTCGGCTTCACAGCCTGAAATTCGGATCGAAGTCACTTCGGACACTTTGATTCGCTGAACACTAATCACAATTCTATTTATTGGATTTGTCCTTTCTCGTGTCATTGTGATATCAGGACCTTGATTCACCCTCTGATTATTTAATAAATCTTGGCTGTGGACGACTTCCTCCTCCGCTAGCACTAGGACCCTGCAGTGTCCCCAGCAGGTGGCGCTCTTTCTTCCATCCTGTGTTACAATGTATCCGTTAGAATCTGCAGTTATTGCTACATTTATCTGTGATGTGTTCATCCTGATCTTCCTTGTTCCTCTTCTAGTTGTAATGATCCGCGGATGCATCAAAGAGTCAAACTGTCAGATAATGAAAGCCTACGAGACGTCCACCCGCTGCTGTAAAACCGATCTGTGTAACTGAGGCCGCGACGCCGTACAACATGGAGGCCGGAAACAACCGCGTGACGTCCTCTTCTGTGCATTAGGATTCCTTCCACAGGATGGATCACCAGATCTGTAATAACAGAGACACCCGGATCCGGGCGACGTCCGTGTATTACACGTTTGTGGAGAATCCTCCTCTATATTCAGCTGTTGTTATAATCGTTCTCTTCTTCTTGTAACATAATAAATACCTTGTTTATTTTACGCGTTTCTTCTTCTTGATTTTGATCAGTAGTTGACGCTCCTCCGTTCTATATCACTGGGGCTCTGTTTCTTATAAGGGGTCACCAACCATAAGTAGAATATAAGAAGTCCTGAACCTGAGACCACAGATGTCATCTGTGGGGGAATCTGAAGGTTCGATATCCCTGCAGCGCCCCCACAGGGGAAATGAAGCATTACGCAGAGCTATAATTGGTCGTCTGTGTAATATAGGACAGGTCCTCCAGAGAGACAGACGCTGCTTGTCGTCATAGGGTGGTACCTGCGCAGGGTATGAGCTGCAGTACCCTGTTACTAAGAGTCCTGCATTGAGGTTTATGGGGAAAAAGAAGAGGCTGCAGCGCGGTTCCATCGAGCGCCTGATCAGCAGAGGTGCAGTCAGATGAATCCCCACAACCCTATATTCATGGCCAAAGGTACAGATAGGTCATCAAATTTTGTAATGTGAGAAAACTCTATTTAATCAGTAGGCCAAGAGCCACCACTAGAGGGAGCTGAGGACAGAGACCAGCACTAGAGGGAGCTGAGGACAGAGACCAGCACTAGAGGGAGCTGAGGACAGAGACCACCACTAGAGGGAGCTGAGGACAGAGACCACCACTAGAGGGAGCTGAGGACAGAGACCAGCACTAGAGGGAACTGAGGACAGAGACCAGCACTAGAGGGAGCCGAGGACAGAGACCAGCACTAGAGGGAGCTGAGGACAGAGACCAGCACTAGAGGGAGCTGAGGCCAGAGACCAGCACTAGAGGGAGCTGAGGACAGAGACCAGCACTAGAGGGAGCTGAGGACAGAGACCAGCACTAGAGGGAGCCGAGGACAGAGACCAGCACTAGAGGGAGCCGAGGACAGAGACCAGCACTAGAGGGAGCCGAGGACAGAGACCACCACTAGAGGGAGCCGAGGACAGAGACCACCACTAGAGGGAGCTGAGGACAGAGACCAGCACTAGAGGGAGCTGAGGACAGAGACCAGCACTAGAGGGAGCCGAGGACAGAGACCAGCACTAGAGGGAGCCGAGGACAGAGACCAGCACTAGAGGGAGCCGAGGACAGAGACCAGCACTAGAGGGAGCCGAGGACAGAGACCACCACTAGAGGGAGCCGAGGACAGAGACCACCACTAGAGGGAGCTGAGGACAGAGACCAGCACTAGAGGGAGCTGAGGACAGAGACCAGCACTAGAGGGAGCTGAGGACAGAGACCACCACTAGAGGGAGCCGAGGACAGAGACCAGCACTAGAGGGAGCTGAGGACAGAGACCACCACTAGAGGGAGCTGAGGCCAGAGACCAGCACTAGAGGGAGCTGAGGACAGAGACCAGCACTAGAGGGAGCTGAGGACAGAGACCAGCACTAGAGGGAGCTGAGGACAGAGACCAGCACTAGAGGGAGCTGAGGACAGAGACCAGCACTAGAGGGAGCTGAGGACAGAGACCAGCACTAGAGGGAGCTGAGGACAGAGACCACCACTAGAGGGAGCTGAGGACAGAGACCAGCACTAGAGGGAGCTGAGGACAGAGACCAGCACTAGAGGGAGCTGAGGACAGAGACCAGCACTAGAGGGAGCTGAGGACAGAGACCACCACTAGAGGGAGCTGAGGACAGAGACCAGCACTAGAGGAAGCTGAGGACAGAGACCACCACTAGAGGGAGCTGAGGACAGAGACCAGCACTAGAGGGAGCTGAGGACAGAGACCAGCACTAGAGGGAGCTGAGGACAGAGACCAGCACTAGAGGGAGCCGAGGACAGAGACCAGCACTAGAGGGAGCCGAGGACAGAGACCAGCACTAGAGGGAGCCGAGGACAGAGACCAGCACTAGAGGGAGCCGAGGACAGAGACCACCACTAGAGGGAGCCGAGGACAGAGACCACCACTAGAGGGAGCCGAGGACCGAGACCAGCACTAGAGGGAGCTGAGGACAGAGACCACCACTAGAGGGAGCTGAGGACAGAGACCAGCACTAGAGGGAGCTGAGGACAGAGACCAGCACTAGAGGGAGCTGAGGACAGAGACCAGCACTAGAGGGAGCCGAGGACAGAGACCAGCACTAGAGGGAGCTGAGGACAGAGACCACCACTAGAGGGAGCTGAGGCCAGAGACCAGCACTAGAGGGAGCTGAGGACAGAGACCACCACTAGAGGGAGCCGAGGACAGAGACCAGCACTAGAGGGAGCTGAGGACAGAGACCACCACTAGAGGGAGCTGAGGCCAGAGACCAGCACTAGAGGGAGCTGAGGACAGAGACCAGCACTAGAGGGAGCTGAGGACAGAGACCACCACTAGAGGGAGCTGAGGACAGAGACCACCACTAGAGGGAGCTGAGGACAGAGACCAGCCACTAGAGGGAACTGAGGACAGAGACCAGCACTAGAGGGAGCCGAGGACAGAGACCAGCACTAGAGGGAGCTGAGGACAGAGACCAGCACTAGAGGGAGCTGAGGCCAGAGACCAGCACTAGAGGGAGCCGAGGACAGAGACCAGCACTAGAGGGAGCCGAGGACAGAGACCAGCACAAGAGGGAGCCGAGGACAGAGACCAGCACTAGAGGGAGCCGAGGACAGAGACCAGCACTAGAGGGAGCCGAGGACAGAGACCACCACTAGAGGGAGCCGAGGACAGAGACCACCACTAGAGGGAGCTGAGGACAGAGACCAGCACTAGAGGGAGCTGAGGACAGAGACCAGCACTAGAGGGAGCTGAGGACAGAGACCACCACTAGAGGGAGCCGAGGACAGAGACCAGCACTAGAGGGAGCTGAGGACAGAGACCACCACTAGAGGGAGCTGAGGCCAGAGACCAGCACTAGAGGGAGCTGAGGACAGAGACCAGCACTAGAGGGAGCTGAGGACAGAGACCAGCACTAGAGGGAGCTGAGGACAGAGACCAGCACTAGAGGGAGCTGAGGACAGAGACCAGCACTAGAGGGAGCTGAGGACAGAGACCAGCACTAGAGGGAGCTGAGGACAGAGACCACCACTAGAGGGAGCTGAGGACAGAGACCAGCACTAGAGGGAGCTGAGGACAGAGACCAGCACTAGAGGGAGCTGAGGACAGAGACCAGCACTAGAGGGAGCTGAGGACAGAGACCACCACTAGAGGGAGCTGAGGACAGAGACCAGCACTAGAGGAAGCTGAGGACAGAGACCACCACTAGAGGGAGCTGAGGACAGAGACCAGCACTAGAGGGAGCTGAGGACAGAGACCAGCACTAGAGGGAGCTGAGGACAGAGACCAGCACTAGAGGGAGCCGAGGACAGAGACCAGCACTAGAGGGAGCCGAGGACAGAGACCAGCACTAGAGGGAGCCGAGGACAGAGACCAGCACTAGAGGGAGCCGAGGACAGAGACCACCACTAGAGGGAGCCGAGGACAGAGACCACCACTAGAGGGAGCCGAGGACCGAGACCAGCACTAGAGGGAGCCGAGGACAGAGACCAGCACTAGAGGGAGCCGAGGACAGAGACCAGCACTAGAGGGAGCCGAGGACAGAGACCAGCACTAGAGGGAGCCGAGGACAGAGACCAGCACTAGAGGGAGCCGAGGACAGAGACCAGCACTAGAGGGAGCCGAGGACAGAGACCAGCACTAGAGGGAGCCGAGGACAGAGACCACCACTAGAGGGAGCCGAGGACAGAGACCACCACTAGAGGGAGCCGAGGACAGAGACCACCACTAGAGGGAGCCGAGGACAGAGACCAGCACTAGAGGGAGCCGAGGACAGAGACCAGCACTAGAGGGAGCCGAGGACAGAGACCAGCACTAGAGGGAGCCGAGGACAGAGACCACCACTAGAGGAAGCCGAGGACAGAGACCACCACTAGAGGGAGCTGAGGACAGAGACCAGCACTAGAGGGAGCTGAGGACAGAGACCAGCACTAGAGGGATCTGAGGACAGAGACCAGCACTAGAGGGAGCTGAGGACAGAGACCAGCACTAGAGGGAGCTGAGGACAGAGACCAGCACTAGAGGGAGCTGAGGACAGAGACCAGCACTAGAGGGAGCTGAGGACAGAGACCAGCACTAGAGGGAGCTGAGGACAGAGACCAGCACTAGAGGGAGCTGAGGACAGAGACCATGTCATGGTCTTACCTTCTTACTGTTCTCCTTCGTTTGACATGTGCTGGCGGCCATCTTGGTTTCTGGGTTTCTTGTAGCCTCCCACCCTGCGGCTTCTCCTTCCCACTGGGAGGAGCTGGATGCCTAGCTCATATATATAGGAGGTCTGTGGCTTCAGTTCCTTGCTTGGTCCTCCTGTGTTCACATGCTTCTAAGACTGCTGCTGCTTCTGGTTCCTGATCCTGGCCTCGTCTGACTACCCCGTTGGTTCCTGATCCTGGCTTCGTCTGACTACCCTGCTGGTTCCTGATCCAGGCTTCGTCTGACTACCCTTCTGGTTCCTGACCTCTGTCTATGCAAGACCCTGCTTCGGTTTAGCCATCCGTTTGGACTTTTGCTTACAGCTTGATTTTCAATAAAGCCTTCTTATTTCCACTATCTCTTGTTGTACGTCTGGTTCATGGTTCCATGACAGACCAGCACTAGAGAGCAGTCACTCCCTGGTCCGTGACCCCAGCTCAGCTGCATTGTCTGAATCTGAGAGAGTCTGAAATCTGCCTCCTGTCTCATCATGGGCTCAAGAATTCTTTCCTCATGCTTTACACTTCCTCTCTGCTTGTAGGGATCGGTTTGATTATAAACTATAAGCCAGGGCAGGGGCATTGCTAGGTTAAAACATTCGGGGCCTGGGCCCCTGATGTTTTGTCCCAGGTCCCAAATGTCCTGCCTGCTAGATACAACTGTAAGTCCTCAGGACGGCAATACAATGGAATCTAATGCCCTGCAAGAGCTGAAGGACCTGTGATGACATCACAGTCCATGTGATCAGTTCTTAAAGAGGAACTTTCATGTTTTTTTTAAATTCTAGATAAATACCTTTACTTGCGGGGGAACCCCTGCTGATGCTGCCACCCTGCCTGTTTCTTTAAAATACCGCTCCTACGCCCCGCTGTGCCCCCAGTAGTTTTCCCGCTCAGTATGTTAATATTACAGGGAGGAGGAGACGCCAGGGTTTCTCAATGGGCGTCTCCTTCTGACTGCCTGTGCCGCGGTCCAATCACAGCGGAGAGCGTCACACCCAGGGAGAAGGAGACGCCCATTGAGAAACTCTGGCGTCTCCTCCTCCCTGTAATATTAGCATACTGAGCGGGAAAACTACAGGGGGCACAGCGGGGCGTAGGAGCGGTATTTTAAAGAAACAGACAGGGTGGCAGCATGAGCGGGGGGTACCCCACAAGTAACGGTATTTATCTAAAATAATAAATAAAAAAAACATGAAAGGTCCTCTTTAATGCGGTAGTTGAAAAGGACCTGCGATGATGTCACCATCATGTGACCAGTAGTGAGGAGGAGAAGTCCTGGGAAGAAGCTGTGGTGATGTCTGCTACATGAGGAGAGGTAAGTAAAGGGAGAGTCAGAGCAATGTTGGGAGTTGTAGTTATTTAACTGGGACTGTATGTTAGGGCAGAAGGGAGGGAAGTTATTTACATGGGACTGAAAGTTGAGGGAGTGATTTTATTTACATGGGGATGCATGTTGGAGGTGGCTGGGGCAGGGTGATTTTATTTACATGGGACTATATGTTGAAGGCAGCTGTGGGAGGGAGTGATATTAGTTACATGGGACTGCATGTTGGAGCTGGCTGGGGAGGGGTGATTTTATTTATATGGGACTGTAGGTTGATGGTGTCTGGGGGTGGGAGTGATGTTATTTACATGGGACAGAATATTAAAGGGGTGATGTTATTTACATGGGACTTTATGTTGAAAATGGCTGGGGAGAGGGTGATGTTCTTTACATGGGACTATAGGTTAAAGGCGGCCAGGATGGGGGTGATGTTATTTACGTGGGACTGTATTTTGGAGGAGGCTGTAGATAGAGAGGGATGTTATTTACATGGGACTGTATATTGGAGGGGGCTGGAGAGATGGTGTGATGATATTTACATGGGACTGTATGGTGGAGGGTGGGGAAATAATGTTATTTACATGGGGCTGTATGGTGGAGGGGCTGAGGAATTATAATTTCTGAGGACACTAAACAGAGGAAATATAACTACAGGGCGGGCATTAGAACAGTAGGGGGCGATATAGATACTGGGGGCATTAGGCGTTCTTATTACTGTTGGGGGCTCTATAGGAGGGTCTTACAGATCCGCATTATTTCTACTACGAGCACTATGGGGGCCTTATTACTGCTGGGGGGGGGCTCTGTAGAGAGCTTCATTACCACTGGGGGAACCATAGGGGGGCTTATTACTGCTGAGGGGGCTGTGAGGGTATTATTAATGCTGGAGGGCTCTTCTACTAATGGGGCACTCTAGAAGGGAATTACTATTGGTGGCACTATGAGGAGTACTGTTACTATGGGGGGCACTCATTTTTCTTTAGGATAGTATTTGGGGGTACAGAAAAGTGAGGAAGGTAAGATGTCCGTGTGTCACACTCTGCAGAGACGAGGCGGCTGAGAGAAGATGATGAGAAGATCTACATCGGAGGAGATGGGGAGGGGGGGGTTGACTTAGAGAATTGGGTCTTGGGCCCCAGATCTTTTGAGACCCTAGCAACGCCCCTGAACCAGGGATACCCAACCTGCGGTCCTCCAGCTGTTGTAAAACTACAATTCCCAGCATGCCTCAACACCTTATAGCTATCAGGGCATGCTGGGAGTTGTAGTTTTGGACTAGCTGGAGCTTGAGCATGCCTGCTATAAGCAATTAACCCCCAATGAGAAATATAAAAACACAAGGACGTTGCCTCACATGGAGGAGCCAGAGACGTAGCTGCGGAGGGGGCAGGTAGGTGTTGCCGAGGGGGGGGGGGGGAGGCATAAGAAGGGAGGGGCCTCAATAAGAAGTGGGGCCCTGGTCACCCACCATACAGCATTCTCCAGATTGTGGGGGTCTCAGAGGTCACTTCAGAACATAGGAGTACCCCTTTAATCTCCTGTACTCCAGAGCAGCCTCCCCCCTGCAGCACCTGATACCTGCGGGACAATAGCAGCTGCTCAGTGACGCTGTATCAGCGGTGCGGAGGGATTACTACTCCTTTTGTAGTGCAGGGCGCTACTATAACTCCCTCCATCCACTGATGAAGCAAAGCAAATACAAACAAGGAAGGACCTTGGGGGAGTATTTGTTCTCGGCCAGGGTCGGAAATCAGGAAGAAAGGTGGAGGGGGGGAGGATGACATCACAGAGGTATAAATACAGGGCACCCACAGAGGAGCCGCACAGAGCCCGGACACCCACAGCTCAGCATGAAGACCCCCATCCTCCTCCTCACTTTGGGTCTGTTCTTCATCTGCGGTAGATACATTTCTATTGATTTATTTGTTACTTTGTTGCACCTTAAGATACTTTTTAATGATATATATACTGTGTATAGCTGGATCGGGGCATTTACAGCGGGGCCCCTGATCAGTCCTGCTGACTAGTGTTGAGCGCGAATATTCTAATCGTGAATTTTTTGAGTCGCGAAGATCTAGAATATAATGCTATCTCTTCATAATAGCGAATATTCAAGATTTTTTTTTAGCACTAGATAAACCTATAATCTTTTCTCACTTATTATTAATGATGGCCTTGCGGTTCGCCTGGCGGTCGGTTTGCGGCGAACTTTGCGCGTTCGCTATCCACCGAACATGCGAACATATGGCGATGTCAGCGCGCCCCATATTATTTTGCATTGCGCTGAACTTTAAACCATAACACATACATCAGGTGGGACAGGACAGCCAATTGAGACATTTCAGCACATGGACACCCCCCCACCCTATAACAGAACCCGATCTGGCCGCCATTTTACATTCAGTCTTTTGCCAGTGTAGGGAGAGGTTGCTGTGTGGGGCAGGGACAGGCTGTTAGGGACACCAAACGCTGGCTAATAGGGCCACAAAAGTCCTTTTAAGCACTGGTATAGGTGTGATATCGATAGGTGTGACTTACTGAGGGGTGTAATATACTTATAATATACTTTCTAACATAGACAGTATATTATAGTGCATTTGTATGCTTCCAGAAAATACTGATTGAGGCCTGCCATATATCAGCTTCCACAAAATAGTGGTAGAGGTTTTCAATATACCTGCATCCACAAAATTACTGCCTGATGGTGATATACCTGCTTACTCAAATACTGATTGAGGCCTGCGATATACCTGCTTACTCAAATACTGATTGAGGCCTGCGATATACCTGCTTCCTCAAATACTGATTGAGGCCTGCGATATACCTGCTTCCTCAAATACTGATTGAGGCCTGCCATATATCAGCTTCCACAAAATAGTGGTAGAGGTTTTCAATATACCTGCATCCACAAAATTACTGCCTGATGGTGATATACCTGCTTACTCAAATACTGATTGAGGCCTGCGATATACCTGCTTACTCAAATACTGATTGAGGCCTGCGATATACCTGCCTCCACAAATACTGCTCTTCTACAGGGACTTTGTCACAGGGTCATTTTGAAAATGACCGGCAGAGGAAGAGTCAGGCCATTCCGCAGGGGTGGTGGGTGTCAGGCAGGTGCACCAGGCCGGAGCCTAAGTGGGAAGTTAGAGAAGGTGCGTGCGATTACGTCAAAGGACGCACCAGAGTTGGTTGAGTGGCTCACTCAGCCTTCCGCTTCTGCACCCTCCTCATCTTCTGTATCTGCAACCTCCTCACTCTCTGCTGTGTGCACCCCCAAAGACACCACCACCACCATAGCCCCTCCACTCGAGTAAAAAAATTTTTTTACTATTTTTGTCACCCTAATGATAATGATCTAGGTGTGCAGGTCCCCCAAGTTATCCAACTCAAATCAGGGAACTTTGAAGCTTACTGGTTCTCAGTCAGATGAGAGCTGGTTTGGAATGTCTCGTAGTGCACAAGGCTGCCATTGTAAGGTGTGCCGACTGTTATCTGTCTCGTAGATACTGTAGGTTGTTGGCTTGCACATACCCGGCTTTTGTCATATAGCTTTTGTGTGATTGTCTGTTATACGATATAGGTAATAAAATTGCACGTGCAATACGCGCATATAACATGGGCAATTTTTGCAACCGCAAATTTGCAAATTAATGGCGAATATTTAGTTACAAATTTGCGAAATATCGCTAATTCGGATATTGCCTATGCCGCTCATCACTTTGAATGATTTAGAGGTGAGAGAGACACTAGCATGTAAAGTATGGTGGATACCGACTTCCAGCACAGGGCTGGTGCGCTGGCGGGTAAGTGACCTTATATCCTGAGAGTTTGTCTGTATCTGAGTGGCTGTGATTTCTCTCGGCAGCCGACGCCTTGAACTGCAGACAGAGCTCCTGTGTGGGGACAAGCCAATGCTCCTCCAGAACCGTCACCTGTGGACCCGGTGTGGATCTCTGCTTTGTCTTAATGAAAACCTCCCCTCTGTGTAAGTCTGTCTGTGGATTCCATTTATTAAACAGGATTAACTGTGGGCAGGTTAGGGGTAGTAGTAGGAGAAAGAGGGTAGGATAGGTACAATGGTGCTGGGACCTAATAAAGGGGGGGATGGTGGGAGGAGGGTCTTTAGGGGTCGGGGTTAGACCAGGTGTACACAGGCGGCGGGGTTACCTGTTTGATAGAAGTTAGCAGTAAGGGTTTGGTGTCAGACCACTGACCCTCACAATAGCATGACACATCCAGCCCTGTAGAAATAACCTCCCAGCAGTCATCTCATTCTCATCACGAGTGGGATTACAGTGATATGTAACACCTATAGATAGTGCAGATCCCTGCACAACAACCTCTGCAAAGGTCACAAAGCATGCCCACAATACTCTTTGCATTAGAGTCAATAGGTGACCTCACAGATCATCTCCTCCTCTTCCCTGCACAATGACCCCTACAGGTCACAGAGCATGCCCAAAAAACTCTCCCATAGAAGTCTGTGGGTGATGATCCCAGCTCCCCTCCTCCCCTCCCTGCAGAGTGGCCTCTGCACAAGTCACAAAGCATGCCCACAATACTTTCCATCAGAATTGAATTACCATCTCTAGACTACAGTTTGCTTTGTCTGTGGTTGCTGTAAAACTCAGACAAGATGCCCCCCATAACCATACACTGAAAATAAGATAAATATCTGCTAAAAAAAATGTAGCTGATAGGTTGCCTTTAATGCTATGTGTAGCAGAGCTTTCCTATTAAAGTACAACTGTTTTTGTGGTTCAACCTGAGCCTCCTGGTTCACAGACATCCAGGTAGAGAGGGGTTAGCTAAGGGGGTTGTAGCTTACACCTGTAACATATGTCATGCAGGGTATGTAAAAAGCTGGGTGACAGCCATGAATGGCCACCTCCGAGTACACAGAGCAGAGCGATTATTTTTTTTAGAAAATCAGCCCATTCTGGACGATTTCCTCCTCCGCTAGCACTAGGACCCCGTATTGGCCCCAGCAGGTGGCGCTCTTTCTTCCATCCTGTGTTACAATTATTATTATTATTATTTATTATTAAAGTGCCATTCCTCCCATAGCGCTGTACATATGATAAGCGGTGCACATACATAACACAGACAATTGCACTAATCATAAACAAGACGAGTTACAGACTGGTACAGAAGGAGAGAGGGCCCTGCCCCCGAGGCTTACAATCTACATGGTATGGGAGAAGGACACAGTAGGTGCGGGTGAAGTAGGTCATGGCGGTATAGAGGCAGCAGGGTCACTGGTTGGAGGCTTGTCTGAAGAGGTGGGTTTCAGGTTTCTTTTGAAGGATTCCACTGTCGGTGAGAGTCTGATATGTTGGGGCAGCGAGTTCCAGAGTCTGGGGGATGCACCGGAGAAATCCTGGAGGAGATTGTGGGAAGAGGCGATAAGAGGAGAGAAGGAGGTCTTGTGAGGATCGGAGAGTGCGTGTGGGGGTGTATCGGGAGCTCAGAGATGTAGGGAGCGGACAGGTTATAAACGGCCTTGTATGTATTTGTTAGTACTTTGAAGTGAATTCATTGGGCAATGGGGGCCAGTGAAGGGATTGGCAGAGGGGAGAGGAAGAGGAGTAATAAGGTGAGAGGTGGATTAGTCGGGCAGCAGAGTTGAGGATAGATTTGAGGGGTGCGAGAGTGCTAGATGGAAGGCCACAGAGGAGAGTGTTGCAGTAGTCTAGGCGGGAGATGATGAGGGCATGTACAAGCATTTTCGCAGATTCAAAGTTGAGGAAAGCGCGGATGCGGGAGATGTTTTTGAGTTGGAGGCGGCAGGTGGTGGAAAGGGCTTCGATGTGCGGTCGGAAGGCGATGGCAGAATCCAAGGTCACTCCAAGGCAGCGGACTTTGTTGACCGGGGAGAGTGTGCAGCCATTGATCATGATAGACAGGTCTGTTGGGAAGGGAGGGGGGGGGGGTGAGCAAGATGGGGGAAAGATGATGAATTCTGTTTTATCCGTGTTAAAGGGGTTGTCCAAGCTATGAAAAAAAATATATATAGCACTTAAAATCTGATATATAACTGAGCTAAGCAAGTTTTATGCAAAAAAATAATAATATATATTTCCTCATTTCCCTGGTTCTCTTCTGGCCCTTTGTTTACATGCAATAAAAACAATCTCTGCCCCTCCCCCTGCACTGCTAAGGGAGTGGCTACAAGAGGTGCCCTGAGTGACATGTCTGCCTGCTGGGAGACTCTGCAGCATTTTGTATGTGTAGGACTACAAGTCCCAGCTGTATAATGGCACTGCTAAGGGAGTGGATACAAGAGCTGCCCTAAGTGACATGTCTGCCTGCTGGGAGACTTAGCAGCATGTTGTATGTGTAGGACTACAAGTCCCAGCTGTATAATGACACTGCTAAGGGAGTGTATACAAGAGCGTGGCCAGCACAGTGAAGGGGGCGTGGCCAGCACAGTGAAGGGGGGCGTGGCCAGCACACTGACTCTGGTTTACAGGCTTGTAAACAACCTTTATCAGAGCAGGGAGAGAAGCTGACATCACAGGTCATGTGACCCTCAGTGAAATCTGAGAAACCAGCCACCGGAGATAAAGTGAGTGAATTGGAAAGCTGTTACATTTGCTTAGTTAGGAACATAGAAAGAACAAAAAAATAACTTGGACAACCCCTTTAAGTTTTAGAAAGCGAGAGGAGAAGAAGGATGATATAGAAGATAGACATTGTGGGATTCTTGATAGTAAGGTGGTGATGTCTGGACCAGAGGGGTAGATTTGTGTGTCGTCAGCGTAGGATTGATACTGAAAGCCACGGGACTCTATGAGCTGTCCCAGGCCAAAAGTGTAGCTAGAGAAGAGCAGGGGTCCTAGGACAGAGCCTTGCGGGACACCAACAGAGAGGGCATGAGACGAGGAGGTGGTGCGGGAGTGGGAGACACTAAGCGTCCAGTCTGTGAGGTATGATGTGATCCAGGAGAGGGCCAGGCCAGTGATGCCAAGAGATGAGAGGGTTTGCAACAGAAGGGAGTGGTCGACAGTGTCGAAGGCAGAGGACAGGTCAAGGAGGACAGAGTAATGGAGAAGGCAGAGGACAGGTCAAGGAGAAGGAAGACAGAGTAATGGAGAAGGCAGAGGACAGGTCAAGGAGAAGGAGGACAGAGTAATGGAGAAGGCAGAGGACAGGTCAAGGAGAAGGAGGACAGAGTAATGGAGAAGGCAGAGGACAGGTCAAGGAGAAGGAGGACACAGTAATGTTTTTGGTTTTGGCTGTCAGTAGGTCATTGGTGACTTTGGTGAGGGCAGTCTTAGTCGAGTGGTGGGATCATAAGCCAGGTTGTAGGTGGTCAAAGAGGGAGCAGGAGGAGAGGTGAGAGGACAGTTCAGAATGGACATGTTGTTCAAGTAGCTTTGAGGCATACGGAAGAAGTGATATGGGGCGATAACTGGACAAAGAAGATGGGTCAATTGAAGGCTTTTTGAGGATGGATGTAATGGTAGCATGTTTAAAAGCAGAGGGGAAGACACCAGAGGTTAGTGATAGGTTGGAGAGATGAGTTAGGGCTGGGATAAACACTGCGGTGAGGTTAGGGATGAGATGGGATTGGGTCAAGTGCACAGGTGGTCAGATGAGATCTGGAGAGTAGAGTGAAGAGTTTTTCTTCTGTAATGGTGGAGAAGCGGGTTTTGGGAGAAGAGGACCGAGCGGTTGTCTAGAGGGTCTGTGGGGACTGTGCTCTGAAGCTTTCTCTGATGTTGACTATCTTTTGTTTGAAGTATTTGGCAAAGTCCACAGCTGAGAAGAGAGGAGAGGGTGGGGGCGCTGGCGGGCGGAGAAGGGAGGTAAAAGTTTTCAAAAGTTTATATAAATGTTAGAATCTGCAGTTATTGCCTGTGGAGTGTTCATCCTGATCTTCCTTGTTTATTTTCTAGTTATAATGACCCGCGGATGTATCACTAAGGCAAACTGTCAGATAATAAAAGCCTACGAGCCGTCCACCCGCTGCTGTGATACCAATCTGTGTAACTGAAGCCGCGACGCCGTACAACATGGAGGCCGGAAACAACCGCGTGACGTCCTCTTCTGTGCATTAGGATTCCTTCCACAGGATGGATCACCAGATCTGTAATAACAGAGACACCCGGATCCGGGCGACGTCCGTGTGTTACACGTTTGTGGAGAATCCTCCTCTATATTCAGCTGTTGTTATAATCGTTCTTATAAAAAATACATGAAATTAATCACCAATAAACGAGCATGAAAAAATCACAGAAACATCACTGTGTGAATTCATCCTTATACACTACTCCTAAAAAGTCCGGGATGTTTGTCTTGTGGGTGAAATCTCAGGATGAACCTAAAATGCCCTCTGGCCTTTACAGGTGAAGTTAATGTGACCTTCTTTAACCTTCTGAATGCACACGTCCAACTGTTCAATGTTTCAGGACTTTCTGCACAACTTGCTGTTCTCTAACAAGGAGCTTAATGGCGAAATTCACACCAGGTATTTGATCCATTAATCGCCCAATAAATGTCCTTGTTCAATTAGAATTGGTATTAAACAGTCCTCCTCATCACGCTGCTCACATTGTGACATCATGAGACTAAGGCCTCATGCACACGACAGTATTTTTTCACTGTCCGCAAAACGGGGTTCCGTTGGTCCGTGATCCGTGACCGTTTTTTCGTCCGTGGGTCTTCCTTGATTTTTGGAGGATCCACGGACATGAAAAAAAAGTTGTTTTGGTGTCCGCCTGGCGATGCGGAGCCAAACGGATCCGTCCTGAATTACAATGCAAGTCAATGGGGACGGATCCGTTTCACGTTGACACAATATGGTGCTATTGCAAACGGATCCGTCCCCATTGACTTTCAATGTAAAGTCAGGAGTACCTTTTATACCATCGGATCAGAGTTTTCTCCAATCTGATGATATATTTTAACTTGAAGCGTCCCCATCACCATGGGAACGCCTCTATGTTAGAATATACCATCGGATTTGAGTTACATCGTGAAAACTCATATCCGACAGTATATTCTAACACAGAGGCGTTCCCATGGTGATGGGGATGCTTCTAGTTAGAATATACTACAAACTGTGTACATGACTGCCCCCTGCTGCCTGGCAGCACCCGATCTCTTACAGGGGGCTGTGATCCGTACAATTAACCCCTCAGGTGCCGCACCTGAAGGGGTTAATTGTGTGTATCATAGCCCCCTGTAAGAGATCAGGGCTGCCAGGCAGCAGGGGGCAGACCCCCCTTCCTCCCCAGTTTGAATATCAATGGTGGCCAGTGCGGCCCCCCCTCCCTCCCTCTATTCTAATAATAACATTGGTGGCCAGTGTGCGGCCCCCCCTCCCTCCCTCTATTGTAATAATAACATTGGTGGCCAGTGTGCGGCCCCCCCCCCCCTCCCTCTATTGCATTAATAACATTGGTGGCCTCCCCCCCCCCCGATCATTGGTGGCAGCGGAGTTCCGATCGGAGTCCCAGTTTAATCGCTGGGGCTCCGATCGGTAACCATGGCAACCAGGACGCTACTGCAGTCCTGGTTGCCATGGTTACTTAGCAATAGTAGAAGCATCATACTTACCT
Organism: Bufo gargarizans; assembly: GCF_014858855.1. Lineage (NCBI taxonomy): Eukaryota > Metazoa > Chordata > Amphibia > Anura > Bufonidae > Bufo > Bufo gargarizans. Next base: position 172,347,622 of record NC_058086.1, on the reverse strand, counting down.
GCTGGCTGCTGCGATGTCTGTGTCCGGCCGGGAGCTCCTCCTACTGGTAAGTGAAAGGTCTGTGCGGCGCATTGCTTAATGATCTGTCACTTACCAGTAGGAGGAGCTCCCGGCCGGTCACAGACATCGCAGCAGCAAGCAGGTAAGTATGATGCTTCTACTATTGCTAAGTAACCATGGCAACCAGGAATGCAGTAGCGTCCTGGTTGCCATGGTTACCGATCGGAGCCCCAGCGATTAAACTGGGACTCCGATCGGAATTCCACCAATGATGGGGGGGGGGAGAGGGGAGGCCACACACTGTGCCACCAACGTATTAATACAATAGAGGGAGGAAGGGGGGGCCGGGGGGGGCGCACACTGTGCCACCAATGTTATTAATACAATAGAGGGAGGGAGGGGGGACCGCACTGGCCACCAATGAAATTTAAACTGGGGAGGGAGGGGGTCTGCCCCTTCCTGCCTGGCAGCCCTCGATCTCTTACAGGGGGCTAGGATACGCACAATTAACCCCTTCAGGTGCGGCACCTGAGGGGTTAATTGTACGGATCACAGCCCCCTGTAAGAGATCGGGTGCTGCCAGGCAGCAGGGGGCAGTCATGTACACAGTTCTTTTAGTGTATTCTAACCTGAAGCGTCCCCATCACCATGGGAACGCCTCTGTGTTAGAATGTACTGTCGGATCTGAGTTTTCACTTTGTGAAAACTCAGCTCTGAAAAAGCTTTTATGCAGACGGATCTTCGGATCCGTCTGTATGAAAGTAACCTACGGCCACGGATCACGGACACGGATGCCAATCTTGTGTGCATCCGTGTTCTTTCACTGACCCATTGACTTGAATGGGTCCGTGAACCGTTGTCCTTAAAAAAAATAGGACAGGTCATATTTTTTTGACGGACAGGAAACACGGATCATGGAGGCGGATGACAAACGGTGCATTTTCTGAGTTTTCAACTGACCCATTGAAAGTCAATGGGTCCGCAGAAAATCACGGAAAATGGAACAACGGCCACGGGTGCACACAACGGTCGTGTGCATGAGGCCTAAGACGACACCTAACAATTGATGAACAGGACCTCGCCATTGTGAGGCTTCAAGCAGGATGTTCTCAGATGGAGGTGGCCCCTGAGCTTACAGTGTCACAGAGTATCAGAGATACAGAGACTGGAAGAGTCACAGACAGGCAGAGAAGTGGACGTCCTGTGGCCACATCCCACACTGATGACCGCTTCACTGTGAACACTGCCCTGCGGAACCGGATGATGAACGCCACACAACTCCAGGGACATATAAGGGAGGTGAGAGGCACGAAGTGTCACGTCAGACGATTGGAAACCGTTTATATCAGCGTGGTCTGCGTGCTAGACGACCTGCAAGGTACCTGACCGCACCACCAGGCACAGGTGTCATCGTCTTGGGCCAGGGAGCATCTACGCTGGACAGGGGACCAGTGGGCCTCAGCGCTGTTCACTGATGAAAGTTGATTCAAAATGAGCAGAAATGATGACCGCCAACGATGTTGGAGACATTAAGGAGAGCGCTCTGCATTAGCCACTGTGGTCACTAGACAAGCTTTTGGTGGTGGCGGTGTCTCAGTGTGGGCAGGTGTGTCTAGTCCATACAGAAGTGCTCTATACTGAATGGTCCAGTGACAGCCCAGACTACTTGAAGAACATCATTACTCCAGTCATTGTGCCTCTGCATGAACAACACAGGTCTAATGTCATCTTCATGGAGGACCATGCGCCAGATCATGGAGGTTGCATCATTAGGTAATGGCTGCTAGGGGACCTCAAATGGAGTGGCCTGCACTTCCTCTAGACCTGAATCCCATATAAAACCTAAGGGATTAGCTATGTTGCGGCTCGTAACTCTGTAACTCAGAACCTCAATGACCTGAACTTCAAGAAGACTGGGATGCCATGCCTTAGCAGACAATAAGTCGACGTGGGAACAGCAGGAGACGTCACTGTCAGGCCGGAATTGATGCTCAAGGTCACAGGACAAGTTCCTGAGACACTGACATCTTGTGGCGGTGTACCCTGCACTGGGGTCGGCCTTTGTTTCAATAAATTGTTTGAGATGAGAAAATCACCATCGCTGCTTCTACTTAAATCCCTGACTTTCATGATATAATATCACTGGAGCCAGAACTTTTTACACTTTCCATAAATTTCACCCGGAAGCCAAATAGTAGTGTATGTATCATCAAAGGAAAAAACTGAGTCTATAGACTAGAAGGAGACAGGACTGAGATGGAGGCCTGTAATAGATACATAACAGAGAGTCCCTGGAGATATATACAGTAAGTGTAGGTGTGAGATAAGTGAGGAGGGACGGCCCCCGAGGGGATAACCCTGAAAATACATCAACCCCAAAAGTACCACCCACAACCATCTACTGACTGCACCACAGCAGTAACAGTCCACAATACCAGGGACCCATGAGAAAAGCTTTAGGGGTGGTTACTCAAAGGACGTATGGGGTCATTTATCAAACTAGTGTAAAGTAGAACTGGTGTAGTCACCCGTAGCAACCAATCAGATTCCACCTTTCATTTGCGACAGATGGATAACTACACCAGTTCAAATTTATACCAGTTTTATAAATGACCCCAGTAGTCTTTAAATACACATTGCTTATGAGGCCTATGTGTTCCCCCAGTAATACATGCTGGATGTGAGGTCTGTGTGTCCTCCAGTAATACATGCTGGATGTGAGGTCTGTGTGTCCCCCAGTAATACATGCTGGATGTGAGGTCTGTGTGTCCCCCAGTAATACATGCTGGATGTGAGGTCTGTGTGTCCCCCAGTAATACATGCTGGATGTGAGGTCTGTGTGTCCCCCAGTAATACATGCTGGATGTGAGGTCTGTGTGTCCTCCAGTAATACATGCTGGATGTGAGGTCTGTGTGTCCTCCAGTAATACATGCTGGATGTGAGGTCTGTGTGTCCCCCAGTAATACATGCTGGATGTGAGGTCTGTGTGTCCCCCAGTAATACATGCTGGATGTGAGGTCTGTGTGTCCCCCAGTAATACATGCTGGATGTGAGGTCTGTGTGTCCCCCAGTAATACATGCTGGATGTGAGGTCTGTGTGTCCCCCAGTAATACATGCTGGATGTGAGGTCTGTGTGTCCCCCAGTAATACATGCTGGATGTGAGGTCTGTGTGTCCCCCAGTAATACATGCTGGATGTGAGGTCTGTGTGTCCTCCAGTAATACATGCTGGATGTGAGGTCTGTGTGTCCCCCAGTAATACATGCTGGATGTGAGGTCTGTGTGTCCTCCAGTAATACATGCTGGATGTGAGGTCTGTGTGTCCTCCAGTAATACATGCTGGATGTGAGGTCTGTGTGTCCCCCAGTAATACATGCTGGATGTGAGGTCTGTGTGTCCCCCAGTAATACATGCTGGATGTGAGGTCTGTGTGTCCCCCACGAATACATGCTGGATGTGAGGTCTGTGTGTCCCCCAGTAATACATGCTGGATGTGAGGTCTGTGTGTCCCCCAGTAATACATGCTGGATGTGAGGTCTGTGTGTCCTCCAGTAATACATGCTGGATGTGAGGTCTGTGTGTCCTCCAGTAATACATGCTGGATGTGAGGTCTGTGTGTCCTCCAGTAATACATGCTGGATGTGAGGTCTGTGTGTCTCCCCAGTAATACATGCTTGATGTGAGGTCTGTGTGTCCCCCAGTAATACATGCTGGATGTGAGGTCTGTGTGTCCCCCAGTAATACATGCTGGATGTGAGGTCTGTGTGTCCTCCAGTAATACATGCTGGATGTGAGGTCTGTGTGTCCCCCAGTAATACATGCTGGATGTGAGGTCTGTGTGTCCCCCAGTAATACATGCTGGATGTGAGGTCTGTGTGTCCCCCAGTAATACATGCTGGATGTGAGGTCTGTGTGTCCCCCAGTAATACATGCTTGATGTGAGGTCTGTGTGTCCTCCAGTAATACATGCTGGATGTGAGGTCTGTGTGTCCTCCAGTAATACATGCTGGATGTGAGGTCTTTGTGTCCTCCAGTAATACATGCTGGATGTGAGGTCTGTGTGTCCTCCAGTAATACATGCTGGATGTGAGGTCTGTGTGTCTCCCCAGTAATACATGCTTGATGTGAGGTCTGTGTGTCCCCCAGTAATACATGCTGGATGTGAGGTCTGTGTGTCCCCCAGTAATACATGCTGGATGTGAGGTCTGTGTGTCCTCCAGTAATACATGCTGGATGTGAGGTCTGTGTGTCCTCTAGTAATACATGCTGGATGTGAGATCTGTGTGTCCCCCAGTAATACATGCTGGATGTGAGGTCTGTGTGTCCCCCAGTAACACATGCTGGATGTGAGGTCTGTGTGTCCCCCAGTAATACATGCTGGATGTGAGGTCTGTGTGTCCCCCAGTAATACATGCTGGATGTGAGGTCTGTGTGTCCTCCAGTAATACATGCCGGTTGTGAGGTCTGTGTGTCCCACAGTAATACATGCTGGATGTGAGGTCTGTGTCCTCCAGTAATACACGCTGGATGTGAGGTCTGTGTGTCCTCTAGTAATACATGCTGGATGTGAGATCTGTGTGTCCCCCAGTAATACATGCTGGTTGTGAGGTCTGTGTGTCCCCCAGTAATACATGCTGGATGTGAGGTCTGTGTGTCCCCCAGTAATACATGCTGGATGTGAGGTCTGTGTCCTCCAGTAATACATGCTTGATGTGAGGTCTGTGTGTCCTCCAGTAATACATGCTGGATGTGAGGTCTGTGTGTCCTCCAGTAATACATGCTGGATGTGAGGTCTTTGTGTCCTCCAGTAATACATGCTGGATGTGAGGTCTGTGTGTCCTCCAGTAATACATGGTGGATGTGAGGTCTGTGTGTCCCCCCCCCCCCCCAGTAATACATGCTGGATGTGAGGTCTGTGTGTCCCCCAGTAATACATGGTGGATGTGAGGTCTGTGTGTGTCCCCCCCCCCCCAGTAATACATGCTGGATGTGAGGTCTGTGTGTCCCCCAGTAATACATGCTGGATGTGAGGTCTGTGTGTCCTCCAGTAATACATGGTGGATGTGAGGTCTGTGTGTCCCCCCCCCCCCCCAGTAATACATGCTGGATCTGAGGTCTGTGTGTCCCCAGTAATACATGCTGGATGTGAGGTCTGTGTGTCCCCCAGTAATACATGCTGGATGTGAGGTCTGTGTGTCCCTCAGTAATACATGCTGGATGTGAGGTCTGTGTGTCCCTCAGTAATACATGCTGGATGTGAGGTCTGTGTGTCCCCCAGTAATACATGCTGGTTGTGAGGTCTGTGTGCCCCACCAGTAATACATGCTGGATGTGAGATCTGTGTGTCCTCACAGTTAATACATGCTGGATGTGAGAGTCTGTCTGTCCTCCAGCAATACATGCTGGATGTGAGATCTGTGTGTCCTCCAGTTAATACATGCTGGAGTGAGGTCTGTGTGTCCTTAGTAATACATGCTGGATGTGAGGTCTGTGTCCCCTCCCCCCCCCAGTAATACATGCTGGATGTGAGGTCTGTTGTCCCTCCCCACCAGTAATACATGCTGGATGTGAGGTCTGTGTGTCCCCCAGTAATACATGCTGGATGTGAGGTCTGTGTGTCCCCCAGTAATACATACTGGATGTGAGGTCTGCTGTGTCCCCCCCCCCCAGTAATACATGACTGGATGTGAGGTCTGTGTGTCCCCCCCCAGTAATACATGCTGGATGTGAGGTCTGTGTGTCCCCCAGTAATACATGCTGGATGTGAGGTCTGTGTGTCCCCCAATAATACATGCTGGATGTGAGGTCTGTGTGTCCTCCAGTAATACATGCTGGATGTGAGGTCTGTGTCCCCCCCCCCCCCCCCCCAGTAATTCATGCTGGATGTGAGGTCTGTGTGTCGCCCAGTAATACATGCTGGATGTGAGGTCTGTGTGTCCCCCAGTAATACATGCTGGATGTGAGGTCTGTGTGTCCCCCAGTAATACATGCTGGATGTGAGGTCTGTGTGTCCTCCAGTAATACATGCTGGATGTGAGGTCTGTGTGTCCTCCAGTAATACATGCTGGATGTGAGGTCTGTGTGTCCCCCAGTAATACATGCTGGATGTGAGGTCTGTGTGTCCCCCAGTAATACATGCTGGATGTGAGGTCTGTGTGTCCCCCAGTAATACATGCTGGATGTGAGGTCTGTGTGTCCTCCAGTAATACATGCTGGATGTGAGGTCTGTGTGTCCTCCAGTAATACATGCTGGATGTGAGGTCTGTGTGTCTCCCCAGTAATACATGCTTGATGTGAGGTCTGTGTGTCCCCCAGTAATACATGCTGGATGTGAGGTCTGTGTGTCCCCCAGTAATACATGCTGGATGTGAGGTCTGTGTGTCCTCCAGTAATACATGCTGGATGTGAGGTCTGTGTGTCCCCCAGTAATACATGCTGGATGTGAGGTCTGTGTGTCCCCCAGTAATACATGCTGGATGTGAGGTCTGTGTGTCCCCCAGTAATACATGCTGGATGTGAGGTCTGTGTGTCCCCCAGTAATACATGCTGGATGTGAGGTCTGTGTGTCCCCCAGTAATACATGCTGGATGTGAGGTCTGTGTGTCCCCCAGTAACACATGCTGGATGTGAGGTCTGTGTGTCCCCCAGTAATACATGCTGGATGTGAGGTATGTGTGTCCCCCAGTAATACATGCTGGATGTGAGGTCTGTGTGTCCTCCAGTAATACATGCCGGTTGTGAGGTCTGTGTGTCCCACAGTAATACATGCTGGATGTGAGGTCTGTGTCCTCCAGTAATACACGCTGGATGTGAGGTCTGTGTGTCCTCTAGTAATACATGCTGGATGTGAGATCTGTGTGTCCCCCAGTAATACATGCTGGATGTGAGGTCTGTGTGTCCCCCAGTAATACATGCTGGATGTGAGGTCTGTGTGTCCCCCAGTAATACATGCTGGATGTGAGGTCTGTGTCCTCCAGTAATACATGCTTGATGTGAGGTCTGTGTGTCCTCCAGTAATACATGCTGGATGTGAGGTCTGTGTGTCCTCCAGTAATACATGCTGGATGTGAGGTCTTTGTGTCCCCCAGTAATACATGCTGGATGTGAGGTCTGTGTGTCCTCCAGTAATACATGGTGGATGTGAGGTCTGTGTGTCCCCCCCCCCCAGTAATACATGCTGGATGTGAGGTCTGTGTGTCCCCCAGTAATACATGCTGGATGTGAGGTCTGTGTGTCCCCCAGTAATACATGCTGGATGTGAGGTCTGTGTGTCCCCCAGTAATACATGCTGGATGTGAGGTCTGTGTGTCCTCCAGTAATACATGGTGGATGTGAGGTCTGTGTGTCCCCCCCCCCCCCCCAGTAATACATGCTGGATCTGAGGTCTGTGTGTCCCCCAGTAATACATGCTGGATGTGAGGTCTGTGTGTCCCCCAGTAATACATGCTGGATGTGAGGTCTGTGTGTCCCCCAGTAATACATGCTGGATGTGAGGTCTGTGTGTCCCCCAGTAATACATGCTGGATGTGAGGTCTGTGTGTCCCCCAGTAATACATGCTGGATGTGAGGTCTGTGTGTCCCCCAGTAATACATGCTGGTTGTGAGGTCTGTGTGCCCCCCAGTAATACATGCTGGATGTGAGATCTGTGTGTCCTCCAGTAATACATGCTGGATGTGAGGTCTGTCTGTCCTCCAGCAATACATGCTGGATGTGAGATCTGTGTGTCCTCCAGTAATACATGCTGGATGTGAGGTCTGTGTGTCCTTTAGTAATACATGCTGGATGTGAGGTCTGTGTCCCCTCCCCCCACCCCCCCAGTAATACATGCTGGATGTGAGGTCTGTGTGTCCCCCAGTAATACATGCTGGATGTGAGGTCTGTGTGTCCCCCAGTAATACATGCTGGATGTGAGGTCTGTGTGTCCCCCAGTAATACATACTGGATGTGAGGTCTGTGTCCCCCCCCCCCCAGTAATACATGCTGGATGTGAGGTCTGTGTGTCCCCCAGTAATACATGCTGGATGTGAGGTCTGTGTGTCCCCCAGTAATACATGCTGGATGTGAGGTCTGTGTGTCCCCCAATAATACATGCTGGATGTGAGGTCTGTGTGTCGCCCAGTAATACATGCTGGATGTGAGGTCTGTGTGTCCCCCAATAATACATGCTGGATGTGAGGTATGTGTGTCCCCCAGTAATACATGCTGGATGTGAGGTCTGTGTGTCCCCCAGTAATACATGCTGGATGTGAGGTCTGTGTGTCCTCCAGTAATACATGCTGGATGTGAGGTCTGTGTGTCCTCCAGTAATACATGCTGGATGTGAGGTCTGTGTGTCCTCCAGTAATACATGCTGGATGTGAGGTCTGTGTGTCCCCCAGTAATACATGCTGGATGTGAGGTCTGTGTGTCCTCCAGTAATACATGCTGGATGTGAGGTCTGTGTCCTCCAGTAATACACGCTGGATGTGAGGTCTGTGTGTTCCCCAGTAATACATGCTGGATGTGAGGTCTGTGTGTCCTCCAGTAATACATGCTGGATGTGAGGTCTGTGTGTCCCCCCAGTAATACATGCTGGATGTGAGGTCTGTGTCCACCAGTAATACACGCTGGATGTGAGGTCGGTGTGTTCCCCAGTAATACATGCTGGATGTGAGGTCTGTGTGTCCTCCAGTAATACATGCTGGATGTGAGGTCTGTGTGTCCCCCCAGTAATACATGCTGGATGTGAGGTCTGTGTCCCCCTCCAGTAATACACGCTGGATGTGAGGTCTGTGTGTCCTCTAGTAATACATGCTGGATGTGAGATCTGTGTGTCCCCCAGTAATACATGCTGGATGTGAGATCTGTGTGTCCCCCAGTAATACATGCTGGATGTGAGGTCTGTGTGCCCCCCCCCCCAGAAATACACGCTGGATGTGAGGTATGTGTGTCCCCCAGTAATACATGCTGGATGTGAGGTCTGTGTGTCCCCCAGTAATACATGCTGGATGTGAGGTCTGTGTGTCCTCCAGTAATACATGCTGGATGTGAGGTCTGTGTGTCCTCCAGTAATACATGCTGGATGTGAGGTCTGTGTGTCCTCCAGTAATACATGCTGGATGTGAGGTCTGTGTGTCCCCCAGTAATACATGCTGGATGTGAGGTCTGTGTGTCCTCCAGTAATACATGCTGGATGTGAGGTCTGTGTCCTCCAGTAATACACGCTGGATGTGAGGTCTGTGTGTTCCCCAGTAATACATGCTGGATGTGAGGTCTGTGTGTCCTCCAGTAATACATGCTGGATGTGAGGTCTGTGTGTCCCCCCAGTAATACATGCTGGATGTGAGGTCTGTGTCCTCCAGTAATACACGCTGGATGTGAGGTCTGTGTGTTCCCCAGTAATACATGCTGGATGTGAGGTCTGTGTGTCCTCCAGTAATACATGCTGGATGTGAGGTCTGTGTGTCCCCCCAGTAATACATGCTGGATGTGAGGTCTGTGTCCCCCTCCAGTAATACACGCTGGATGTGAGGTCTGTGTGTCCTCTAGTAATACATGCTGGATGTGAGATCTGTGTGTCCCCCAGTAATACATGCTGGATGTGAGGTCTGTGTGCCCCCCCCCCCCCCCAGAAATACACGCTGGATGTGAGATCTGTGTCCCCCCCAGTAATACCACAAATTGGTCATAAAATGTGATCTGATCTTCATCTAAGTCACAACAATAGACAATCACCGTCTGCTTAACCTAATAACACACAAATAATTAAATGTTACCATGTTTTTATTGAACACACCATGTAAACATTCACAGTGCAGGTGGAAAAAGTATGTGAACCCCTAGACTAATGACATCTCCAAGAGCTAATTGGAGTGAGGTGTCAGCCAACTGGAGTCCAATCAATGAGATGAGATTGGAGGTGTTGGTTACAGCTGCCCTATAAAACACACACCAGTTCTGGGTTTGCTTTTCACAAGAAGCATTGCCTGATGTGAATGATGCCTCGCACAAAAGAGCTCTCAGAAGACCTACGATTAAGAATTGTTGACTTGCATAAAGCTAGAAAGGGTTATAAAAGTATCTCCAAAAGCCTTGCTGTTTCTCAGTCCACGGTAAGACAAATTGTCTATAAATGGAGGACGTTCAGCACTGCTGCTACTCTCCCTAGGAGAGGCCGTCCTGTAAAGATGACTGCAAGAGCACAGCGCAGACTGCTCAATGAGGTGAAGAAGAATCCTACAGTGTCAGCTAAAGACTTACAGAAGTCTCTGGCATATGCTGACATCCCTGTTAGCGAAACTACGATACGTAGAACACTAAACAAGAATGGATTTCATGGGAGGACACCACAGAGGAAGCCACTGCTGTCCAAAAAACATTGCTGCACGTTTACAGTTTACACAAGAGCACCTGGATGTTCCACAGCAGCACTGGCAAAATATTCTGTGGACAGATGGAACCAAAGTGGAGTTGTTTGGAAGAAACACACAACACTATATGTGGAGAAAAAGAGGCACAGCACACCAACCTCAAAACCTCATCCCAACTGTGAGGTATGGCGGTGGGGGCATCATGGTTTGGGGCTGCGTCAGGGCCTGGACGGATTTCTATCATCAAAGGAAAAATTAATTCCCAAGTTTATCAAGACATTTTGCAGGAGAACTTAAGGCCATCTGTCCACCAGCTGAAGCTCCACAGAAGATGGGTGTTGCAACAGGACAACGACCCAAAGCATAGAAGTAAATCAACAACAGAATGGCTTAAACAGAAGAAAATCCGCCTTCTGGAGTGGCCCAGTCAGAGTCCTGACCTCAACCCGATGGAGATGCTGTGGCATTGTCACGACTGTGACTGATCCAGACAGGTCTGGGAGGAGATGGTCGCAGCGACTTGCTACTCGCGATAGCTTGTGAGTTTGCTCTGTGGTTCAGGGTATGTCATCAGGGTTTTGCCTTGTGAACCTTTTTGTCCTGACTGGGAGTTTGTAGGCATCCTTCTCAGGTGAGTCCTGTCTGCCACTCCCAGCTACTATATTAGTTTCAGTTTCACTTGCAGTCATTGCCAGATATAGTCCTTACTTCCAGTGCTATTATGACCTTTGAAGGAGATCGTTTGATGGTATTGCTGTGGAGCTCTCGTCCGGTGTGGACCGTCGTCACTGGGATCACCTTCTCTGCTCGTGACTGGATAAGTCTATCTATGTTTGATTGTTTGTTTGTTGCTGTCTTCCCCTGTTGTTCTCCTAGACGTGAGTGATGGTGACTAGTGCTCCCATCTGCCTTTCCCCAGTCTAGTCTTGTTAGGGTGACTGAGGGTTTAGGCATCCTGCTCGCCGCACGGGTTCACACCCCGTCTAGGGTATCAGGACAGACAGGTGCCAGCTTAGGGTTAGTCAGGGGTGACCGTTCTATTTCCCATCCGTAGATAAGGGTCCCCCTTCCCCTCCGTCTGGTGCGACACGACTGCTGCTGGGATAGCGGTCGTGACAGGCATGACATCAAGAAAGCGATTCACACTGGACATCCCAAGAATATTGCTGAACTGAAACAGTTCTGTAAAGAGGAACGGTCAAGAATTACTCCTGACCGTTGTGCGCGTCTGATCTGCAACTACAGGAGACGTTTGGTGGAAGTTATTGCTGCCAAAGGAGGGTCAACCTGTTATTAAATCCAAGGGTTCACATACTTTTTCCGCCTGCACTGTGAATGTTTACATGATGTGTTCAATAAAAACATGGTAACATTTAACTCTTTGTGTGTTATTAGTTAAGCAGACGGTGATTGTCTATTGTTGTGACTTAGATGAAGATCAGATCACATTTTATGACCAATTTGTGCAGAAATCCAAATCATTCCAAAGGGTTCACATACTTTTTCTTGCAACTGTACATGCACAAACACCTGTGAAAGAGTCTTGGCATTAGGTAGAGCAGGCAATGCTATAAAATGCGCCATTTTGCTAAACCGATTAACTACCACCAGGATCACGTTTTTTCCTGAAGAATTCAGTAAATCCGTGATAAAGTCCATGGACAAATGCGTCCAAGGTCTGGATGGGATGGGTAACAGAAGAAGAGATCCAGAAGGCCGAGTATGTGTCACCTTAGCACAAGCACAGGTACAACAGGTGAACACATAGTCCTCAACACACTTACGCAGCCCCGGCCACCAAAATCTACGCAAGATGAGGTCGGCAGGGGATCTACTCCCCTGACGTAAGTCTGAAGGAACAAACAATTTCCCTGGAGGACAAGAGTCCGGAGCATCCTCTTGGGCCTCCAACAACTTAGCCTTAAGATCAGGATATAGGGCAGATATGACTACCCCTTCAGACAACATAGGACTAGGATCTTTATAATCACCCTCCCCACCCCCAACCCCCGCCCCCAGGAAAGCTGAGCGACAAAGCATCCGCCTTAAAGATCTTAACCCCAGGGCGTTAGGTGACAATGAAGTTAAATCTGGTAAAAAAAAAAAACTGTGACCATCTGGCCTGGCTTGGATTCAGTCGTTTAGCAGACTCAAGGTAAGCCAGATTTTTGTGATCAGTAATTACCGTAATAGGAGAAATTGCTCCTTACAACCAATGGCGCCAGTCTTCAAAAACCAACTTAATGGCCAGCAATTCCCTATCACCCACGTCATAATTTATTTCAGCGGTCAAAAGTTTTTCAGAGAAAAAAGCACAGGGGCGCCACTTACTAGGTGAAGAACCCTGCGACAAAACTGCTCCCACCCCCTACCTCGGATGCATCAACCTCTACAATGAATGGCTGAGATACGTCCGGTTGCACCAGAATAGGGGCTGAAGCAAAACATTCCTTCACAGCAGAAAAGGCTTGTAAACAGAGAAATCGAGAAATCAAGAAAATTTGCACTGTGGCATTAGAAGAATTCTGATATCTCTGACCTTTAGTCTAACCAGACTGTCTGTTACTCTGTAATTCCTCTATCTCCGTTCTATGGAAACAGTAGGTTTAAAGATCACACCAAATGCTTGAAATAACTTCTTTATTAACTTCAACTTTTCTTCATATATAACACTGCCGCCTCCGCAGTAGATGGTCCATGTACATAACACGTGTTGAAAAGATATCACAAAATGGCGGTATGCATAAGATGGTGGTTCAACTGTTCAATCTTGTCATTCAACATAAAATGGTGGATATATTTCTCTCTTCAGTATCTTTACTCTCACTTTAAGTTGTTTAAGCACTCTATGATCTCTGTGAGAGGTATATCTGAGGTCTAACTAATAGTTCACTTGCTGAATTTGGTAGCAATTTTCAGTATGCGGTTAGCAGTAACTATTTGCAGATTGGTTGAGTATGATCTGGTATGGTTGTATGCAATTTGGATTGCAATATGGAATTTGAATTAGGATTGTGAACTTTGTAGTTTGCAATTGATGGAACTGTAAGTAAACAGACATCACTATATTAACAGTAGGAACATTATATAACTGTTTTAAATACCTATTTTGGCCTCTCTGCCTCCATAAAACACAGCTCTGAGTGGAGTGAATGTCTGTTCAGCTCCTCTCTCTGGTGAATAATAATTTCTAGCAGCTCCTGCTAGGGGAATTTCCCACACAGGCTGTGTGTGAGGCTGGCTGTGATTGGTCAAAATTCCTGCCCAGCAACAACAGTTTAACTCTATGCTTTCTGTTGTTTCTGCTGTATCATTGAGCTTACCTCACATTAATATAATACATCTTAAAGGCATATTCTCTTTTCTGCTTCTGTGAACACAATATATATATAACAGTTATATGACATTCAAACATCAAGTCACTGTTGTCGGGTGGTAATAATTCAATTAATAATTAATAATTATAGTCATAAAATAATTAACCATGGAAAAAATAAAATGTATAAAATTTGTCATAAATCCTTAAAATCATGACCTGGTGAGTTGTAGACAACCTAATCGATACAATTCACATCTGAGTCCGACTATGTCCTCAGATAATAAGTTCTTTTGACGTGAGATGACGTTAATGATAAACATGTACTTTTGCATTATACAGGAATATACAGGTATTATAAAAATATGGCGATTTATTGGTTACAAGATTATAAACATACATAAGTAAATAAACACAATGATACATGCAAATGAATATATTCAGCATTGATATAAAGCATTACAAGCTTAAGGGTACTTTCACACTAGCGTTAGTGTGATCTGTCAGGCAGTTCCGTCATCGGAGCCAGATACGTAACGTCAGACAGATACATAACGATTTTTCTGATGACAGAAACTCTTTAAAGTGAAATAAATAAATAAAAGTATACATATTAGGTATCGTCACGTCCGTAACAACCAGCTCTATAAAAATATCACATGATTTAAAATAAAAAAATAAAAGCAGTGCAAAAAAAAGCTATTTTTTGTCACCTTACATGACAAAAATTGCAACACCAAGCGATAAAAAAGGCGTATGCCCCCCAAAATAGTACCAATCAAACTATCACCTCATCCCGCAAAAAATGAGATCCTAAGTAAGACAATAGGTAAAAAAAAGCTATGGCTCTCAGACTATGGAGACACTAAAACATCATTTTCTTTTGTTTAAAAAATGCTATTATTGTGTAAAACTAAAATAAATAAGAAAAGGTATACATGTTAGGTACTGCCACATCCGTAACGATCTGCTCTATAAAAAATGTCACATGACCTAACCCCTCAGGTGAACTCTGTAAAAATAAATAAATAAAAACTGTGCTAAAGCAACCAATTTTTGGGTCACCTAGCCCCATAAAGTGTAATAATGAATGATCAAAAAATCATATGTACCCAAAAATGGTACCAATAAAAATGTCAACTCTTCCTGCTAACAAACGAGCCCTTGCACAAAACGATCGGCAGAAAAATAAAAAGAATATGGCGTTCAGAATATGGAGACACAAAAAACATAATTTTTTTTCCAAAAAGGCTTTATTATGTAAAACTGAAACAAACAAACAAAGAAAGTAGACATATTTGATATCATTGCGTCCGTAACAACCTGCTGTATAAAAATAGCACATGATCTACCCTGTCAGATGAATGTTGTAAAAAATAAAAACTGTGCCAACACAGACATTTTTTGGTTACCTTGCTTCACAAAGAAAGTAATATAGAGCAATAAAAAATTATATGTACCCCAAAATAGTACCAATAAAACTGTCACCTTATCCCTGGGCAGCACGGTGGCTCAGTGGTTAGCACTGGGGTCCTAGGTTCAAATCCGACCAAGGACAACATCTGCATGGAGTTTATATGTTCTCCCGGGTACTCTGATTTCCACCCACACTCCAAAGACAGACTGATAGGGACATTAGATTGTGAGCCCCATTGGGGACAGTTGGATGATAATGTCCGTAAGGCGCTGCAGAATATAGTAGCGCTATGTAAGTGCATGAAATGAATAAATCCCCTAGTTTCTAAAATGGGGTCACTTTTTGGTAGTTTCTACTGTAAGGGTGCATCAGGGGGCTTCAAATGGGAACATGGCATCTAAAAACCAGTTCAGAAAAATCTGCCTTCCAAAAACCATATGGCGTTCCCTTCTGCGCCCTGCCGTGTGCCCGTACATCAGTTTACGACCACATGTGGGGGTTTCTGTAAACCGCAGAGTCAGGGTTTTGTTTGGCTGTTAACCCTCGATGTGTTAAAGAAAAAAATTTATTAAAATGGAAAATCTGCCCAAAAAGTGAAATTTAGAAATGTAATCTCCATTTTCCTTTAATTCTTGTGGAACACCTAAAGGGTTAACAAAGTTTGTAAAATCAGTCTTGAGTAACTTGAGGGGTGTAGTTTCTACAATGGGGTCATTTATGGGGGTGTCCACCATGTAAGCCTCACAAAGTGACTTCAGAACTGAAATGTGGGAGAGACTGCATGGGACTGTGAAAGTCTCCTCAACAGTCACAGACCGAGGAGGAGCGAGGGGGAGCGAGGAGGAGCGAGGGGGAGCGAGGGGGAGCGAGGGGGAGCGAGGGGGAGCGAGGGGGAGCGAGGGGGCGCGAGGGGGAGCGAGGGGGCGCGAGGGGGCGCGAGGGGGCGCGAGGGGGCGCGAGGAGGAGCGAGGGGGCTGCGCGCAGAAGAAAGGAACTGGGGTGGATTTCGAGGTTAAACGGTATTGACTCAAAGTGGACTTTAAACTGGGAGATGTCCACAGCCGGCAGCCTGCCCCTCCCTCCTGTGTTTCCGATCAGTAATGCTGCATACTGCACAATGCTGTTTCATCTTACCAAATTGTATCTGTTCTCTTTATCGGAGGCTACACAGTCATACTTTCCCTTACAGGCAGGGGCGTAACTAGAAAAAGCTGGGCCCCATAGCACATTTTTTAACTGATCCACACAGCAGTTATGCCCCCTCAGTGCCCCACACAGTAGTTATGCCCCCTTAGTGCCCCACACAGTAGTTATACCCCCTTAGTGCCTCACACAATAGTTATGCCTCCTTAGTGCCCCACACAGTAGTTATGCCCCCTTAGTGCCTCACACAATAGTTATGCCTCCTTAGTGCCCCACACAGTAGTTATACCCCCTTAGTGCCCCACACAGTAGTTATACCCCCTTAGTGCCCCACACAGTAGTTATGCCCCCTTAGTGCCCCCGCACAGTAGTTATGCCCTCTTAGTGCCCCACACAATATTTATATCCATTAGTGCCTCATACAATAGTTATGCCTCCTTAGTGCCTCACACAGTAGTTATGCCCCCTTAGTGCCCCACACAATAGTTATACCCCCTTAGTGCCACACACAGTAGTTATGCCTTCTTAGTGCCCCCACACAATATTTATATCCTTTAGTGCCCCACATAGTAGTATACCCCCTTAGTGCCCCACGCAGTAGTTATACCCCCTTAGTACCACACACAGTAGTTATACCCCCTTGGAGCCTCACACAATAGTTATGCCCCCTTAGTGCCCCACGCAGTAGTTATACCCCCTTAATGCCCCAAACAGTAGTTATGCCCTTTTAGTGCCCCACGCAGTAGTTATGCACCCTTAGTGCCCCACACAGTAGTTATAACCCCTTACTGCCCCATACAGTACTTATGCTCCCTTACTACCCCCTCACAGAAGTTATACACCCTTAGTGCCACTCACAGTAGTTATGCCCCCTTACCGCCCCCACACAGTTGTTAGCCCCCCCTCCCAATAGTGCTCCCCCTTAATACCCTCACATATCGATGAGTACCCTTTGTGACAGAGCCCACATTGCAGGTGCTCCCCTGGTGTGATCAGCCACAAAATCTATATTAGCAGAGATTGGGCCCCCACAGGGGTTCGGATCAGCAGCAAGGCTCTTACCATCCACGTCACTTGGAGTAAATGGACCGATTCTCCAGACGGGCAAACTATTCTATCAAAACAAAAATACTAAATCTGCGCCAGTGTAAAGTATCTGTATTCAGGAGATAAAAGTCCATGGATGGAATGCGTTTCTGAGACCAGCTCCTTCTTCAGGCCAGTTTCACATTGGCGTTTATTTCCTCCGGCTCCGGAACAGCCTGCAAGACCCGTACTACAGTGTGCACACGTGTGCTGCCGGAAGTCACTGTACTCATTAGAGCGGAGATCGGGCAGAGACACACAGCATTATAGGTCATTATAACCTGTATAAATCATTAGAGCGGAGATCGCCAGAGACACACAGCATTATAAATCATTATAACCTGTACAAATCATTAGATTGGAGGTCTGGCAGAGACACGCAGCATTATAAATCATTATAACCTATATGTCACGGTCATATTGTTGTTTGACCGTGACGCGGTTGCTCTGCAGACTGGTTGCCAGTGGCAACGTGTTGTTGTCGGTTTGCACGTCCCCTTTAAAGTGTGTCTCTCTGTGGTTTGGTGAGCGAGGGGTTAATCATCTAGCTAGTGGGGATTTAGGTGTGTCCTGGGTGTGGCCATTATGTGGACATTACCTGTGGCTCCCTGGCTGGGGGCAGTGGTACTCCAGCCTTGTTTGGTCCTGGGTGATGCTGCCCAGTCCTTGAGGGCCACCTTGCTGGACATACATTGTCTTCCTCTTGTTTGCTCCTTGGACCCTGCCTCACTTTTTGTATGAATTTGTTGGTTGGCAGAGTATCTCAGATTTCGGATAATACCCAGGGGGCGCCACATAAGCTCCAATATTTCTTATTTAGTCTTAATAGATATCTCTGTTGTATTAGCAGAATGTCGCACTTGCTTCACCGGGGAGGAGGGCATAGGATAAAGCTCAAGACACCCATGCCCAAACCTCCCCCGCCGAGATCGCTTCACAAGATGTAGCAGTGGCTTCCTGGTCCCCAAAGGATGACACCGGGGCCCCAACGTAAGGAGGACGTCTTTTATTGGTTCATCTCGACGCGTTTTGGGAATAAATCCTATATACATACAACAAAAAAGGACAAACTTATCTAGGGAAACACAAGCACGCGGTATTGGGTCATCACCTCAAGGGGAGCAAAGGCCACAAAATGATGTCATTTCCTGTCCACTATTGTGTTTAATAGAGATAATAATAATAAATAGTGGCTCTTTGTCAAAAATAAATTAATAATAGATCTGTAACTAAATGATATTTATATATCTTTACTTCTATGCATGTGGGCGATGCATAGCTAAAGGGTGTGTCCCGTGTGTCGCGGTCCACTGTGGAACACAGCAGGGACCTCCCGATGTGCGTTCCACTATGGAGCGCAACACAATGCCAAAAATATGAAGGGAGAGCGGGCTTTTTGACTTGGGTACCGATGCGCTCAAATTTGGAGCGCATCGGGGGGAGCCACTTGTAATGTAGGGACTAACAGAGTCCGACAGTGCCGATGCATTTCACCGTGGAACGCATCGGGCAAGAAGCATACTAGGTCAGCACTGACGCGTTCCACTGTGGAACGCATCGGGCAGGAAGCATACTGGGTCAGAGGGGCGGAGAAAGCTTGTCCCAACCCACTAATGAATGGGAGGGACGAGCGTTGTGCCGATGCGTTCCACTCTGGTGTTTGTCCCTGCATGTATGTAGGACGTTTTCCCTGTGTGTTGTGTCCTCCGGAAGGGGGTTGGTTTCCCGGAGGGGTGAACCACAAGCCTGTATGGGGCTGCCATGCACCTTGCAACATGGGGGTCCTGGCGGAGTCTGGTGTGCTGGATACCTGTGTGAGTTGCTGATACGGCATCCTGTTTGATGTTAGGGCTCCTGTACGTATGCACGGGTTCGTGGAGACTTCGGCAGGTAAGTGTGTTGTCTTGTGTTCTTACCTGCCGATCCTCTTGTTCTGTGTGTATGGTCTCTCCTTTTCACTGCTACTAGGTCTTTAGAGACTCCTCTTCTTCCGTGTCTTGGATGAACAGGACGTCTCTCCCCTGCTCCTATGTGAGGGATTATCAGGGCGACTCGGGGTCCCAGGTTTCCAGGGTATAAGCCGTCCTACCATCCAGGTCCGCTCATACGGTGAGGAGTTAGGGAGAGGATTAGGGACGCTATAGGAGGTGACCTGCTTCCCTTTTCCTGGCTTCTTCATTGTACGGTGGGAGATTTCCCCCACTCCCCACCGGGACACTGTATAAATCATTAGAGTGGAGGTCGGGCAGAGACACACAGCATTATAAATCATTATAACCCTGCTGTCCGTTCAGAGGAGCAGAGTTCACTACAGGAATTCACGCTCCCACACGCGGTGAACACACTTGTCTGAAACTGACCTTACACTGCATCCATTGGCGTACCTGAATTATAGGCAGACCATGGACTACTTTGGGGGCCAAAGGGATATGGGGTCTGGCACAGAATTTGTTCTTCTCTTCTCCTGTTGAAGACTTCGCATTTTCATGCAGCTGCCACTAGGGGGAGCTCAATTCAAAGGGATTATTACAAGTACCATGGTAGTTGTATTCATTCCTAGTCACTGAGCTCCCCCTAGTGGTGGCTGCAGGCAGAGAGCTTTGTAATAGAAGCAGGAGATCTATCAATGTACTTTTGGCAGTTTTCTGGTGTAAAGTCATTGAGAAATATGTTCTTCAGAATGAGCGCCATATATTTCTTACATATAAGTCAAATAAAGTGGATGAGGCCAAAGGCAACTTTTTATTGCAATTTGCATTATATTAAAATTTCTTCCACTTAATTAAAATAAATTTAAATTTATCAGAAATCTGGGGCGTTGCTCATGTCATTTCCTGGGAGTGATTGACGCATGTGCACTGGGAAGCCAGGGGCAGGGGGCCAATAGTAGGTTTTTCTATGGGGCCCTATGAGATCAGACCACACCAGCACATGGACGGAGGGGAGAAGCCAAAACAAGGAGCCGCGCCCGAAGCAATCAGTGATATGAAGCGCTGCACTCTCAAGATCATGGGGTCCCATAGTAATATACTGTCACTTGATAACAGAGGACCCCATGTCACCTGTACTCCAGCACAGCCTCATCCCTGCAACATCTGATTCCTGTCGGACAATGGCGGCTGCGCAGTGTTGTAACCGCTTCTGTTATGGAGCAATGGCTGTGATGTAACACTGGAAGTAAACAATGTAACATTGTATCAGCCTTGCAGGGGGGAGTGCTACATTTATGTAGTGCAGGGTGGTACTATAACTCCCTCCATCCACCAAAACAAACCATGAAGAAAATTGTTGAGTAATTTGGGACTGAACTTCCCGGCAGAGTCTGAAATTAGGGGGGAAGGGGAGGGGGTCTGAACTCTGGAT
This sequence comes from Bufo gargarizans, assembly GCF_014858855.1. NCBI lineage: Eukaryota > Metazoa > Chordata > Amphibia > Anura > Bufonidae > Bufo > Bufo gargarizans. Next base: position 172,326,946 of record NC_058086.1, on the reverse strand, counting down.
GATGACATCACAGGGGTTTAAATACAGGACAGCCGCAGGAGGTGCACAGAGCCCGGACCCCCCGCAGCTCAGCATGAAGACCCCCGCAGCCATCCTCCTCCTCGCTTTGGGTCTGTTCTTCATCCACGGTAAAAACATTTCTATTTATTTATTTATTTGTTACTTTGTGAAGGTTCGATATCCCTGCAGCGCCCCCACAGGGGAAATGAAGCATTACACAGAGCTATAATTGGTTGTCTGTGTAATATAGGACAGGTCCTACAGAGAGACAGACGCTGCTTGTCGTCATAGGGTGGGTACCTGCGCAGGGTATGAGCTGCAGTACCCTGTTACTAAGAGTCCAGCATTGAGGTTTATGGGAAAAAAGAAGAGGCTGCAGCGCGGTTCCTTCGAGCGCCTGATCAGCAGAGGTGCAGGTAGATAAATCCCCACAACCCTATATTCATGGCCAAAGGTACAGATAGGTCATCACATTTTGTAATGTGAGAAAACTCTATTTAATCAGTAGGCCAAGAGCCACCACTAGAGGGAGCTGAGGACAGAGACCAGCACTAGAGGGAGCTGAGGACAGAGACCAGCACTAGAGGGAGCTGAGGACAGAGACCAGCACTAGAGGGAGCTGAGGACAGAGACCAGCACTAGAGGGAGCTGAGGACAGAGACCACCACTAGAGGGAGCTGAGGACAGAGACCACCACTAGAGGGAGCTGAGGACAGAGACCACGACTAGAGGGAGCTGAGGACAGAGACCAGCACTAGAGGGAGCTGAGGACAGAGACCAGCACTAGAGGGAGCTGAGGACAGAGACCAGCACTAGAGGGAGCTGAGGACAGAGACCAGCACTAGAGGGAGCTGAGGACAGAGACCACCACTAGAGGGAGCTGAGGACAGAGACCACGACTAGAGGGAGCTGAGGACAGAGACCAGCACTAGAGGGAGCTGAGGACAGAGACCAGCACTAGAGGGAGCTGAGGACAGAGACCAGCACTAGAGGGAGCTGAGGACAGAGACCAGCACTAGAGGGAGCCGAGGACAGAGACCAGCACTAGAGGGAGCCGAGGACAGAGACCACCACTAGAGGGAGCCGAGGACAGAGACCAGCACTAGAGGGAGCCGAGGACAGAGACCAGCACTAGAGGGAGCTGAGGACAGAGACCAGCACTAGAGGGAGCCGAGGACAAAGACCAGCACTAGGGGGAGCTGAGGAAAGAGACCAGCACTAGAGGGAGCTGAGGACAGAGACCAGCACTAGAGGGAGCTGAGGACAGAGACCAACACTAGAGGGAGCTGAGGACAGAGACCAGCACTAGAGGGAGCTGAGGACAGAGACCAGCACTAGAGGGAGCTGAGGACAGAGACCACCACTAGAGGGAGCTGAGGACAGAGACCAGCACTAGAGGGAGCTGAGGACAGAGACCAGCACTAGAGGGAGCTGAGGACAGAGACCAGCACTAGAGGGAGCTGAGGACAGAGACCAGCACTAGAGGGAGCTGAGGACAGAGACCACCACTAGAGGGAGCCGAGGACAGAGACCAGCACTAGAGGGAGCCGAGGACAGAGACCAGCACTAGAGGGAGCCAAGGACAGAGACCACCACTAGAGGGAGCCGAGGACAGAGACCAGCACTAGAGGGAGCTGAGGACAGAGACCACCCCTAGAGGGAGCTGAGGCCAGAGACCAGCACTAGAGGGAGCTGAGGACAGAGACCAGCACTAGAGGGAGCTGAGGACAGAGACCAGCACTAGAGGGAGCTGAGGACAGAGACCAGCACTAGAGGGAGCCGAGGACAGAGACCAGCACTAGAGGGAGCCGAGGACAGAGACCAGCACTAGAGGGAGCTGAGGACAGAGACCAGCACTAGAGGGAGCTGAGGACAGAGACCAGCACTAGAGGGAGCTGAGGACAGAGACCAGCACTAGAGGGAGCCGAAGACAGAGACCAGCACTAGAGGGAGCCAAGGACAGAGACCACCACTAGAGGGAGCCGAGGACAGAGACCAGCACTAGAGGGAGCCGAGGACAGAGACCAGCACTAGAGGGAGCCGAGGACAGAGACCACCACTAGAGGGAGCTGAGGACAGAGACCACCACTAGAGGGAGCTGAGGACAGAGACCAGCACTAGAGGGAGCTGAGGCCAGAGACCAGCACTAGAGGGAGCTGAGGACAGAGACCACCACTAGAGGGAGCTGAGGACAGAGACCAGCACTAGAGGGAGCTGAGGACAGAGACCAGCACTAGAGGGAGCTGAGGACAGAGACCAGCACTAGAGGGAGCTGAGGACAGAGACCAGCACTAGAGGGAGCTGAGGACAGAGACCAGCACTAGAGGGAGCTGAGGACAGAGACCAGCACTAGAGGGAGCTGAGGACAGAGACCAGCACTAGAGGGAGCTGAGGACAGAGTCCAGCACTAGAGGGAGCTGAGGCCAGAGACCAGCACTAGAGGGAGCTGAGGACAGAGACCACCCCTAGAGGGAGCTGAGGCCAGAGACCAGCACTAGAGGGAGCTGAGGACAGAGACCAGCACTAGAGGGAGCTGAGGACAGAGACCAGCACTAGAGGGAGCTGAGGACAGAGACCAGCACTAGAGGGAGCCGAGGACAGAGACCAGCACTAGAGGGAGCCGAGGACAGAGACCACCACTAGAGGGAGCTGAGGACAGAGACCAGCACTAGAGACCAGTCACTCCCTGATCCGTGACCCCAGCTCAGCTGCATTGTCTGAATCTGAGAGAGTCTGAAATCTGCCTCCTGTCTCATCATGGGCTCAGGAATTCTTTCCTTATGCTTTACACTTCCTCTCTGCTTGTAGTGATCGGTTGAATGATTATAAACTATAAGCCAGGGCAGGGGCATTGCTAGGTAAAACATTCGGGGCCTGGGCCCCTGATGTTTTGTCCCAGGTCCCGAATGTACTGCCTGCCAGATAGATACAACTGTAATCCTCAGGACGGCAATACAATTAAATCTAATGCCCTGCAAGAGCTGAAGGACCTGTGGTGACATCACAGTCCATGTGATCAGTTCTTAACGCAGTAGCTGAAAAGGACCTGCAATGATGTCACCATCATGTGACCAGTGCAGGAGATGACGGTTCAGCACTGAGGAGGAGAAGTCCCGAGGAAGAAGCTGTGGTGATGTCTGCTACTTGAGGAGAGGTAAGTGAAGGGAGAGGCAGAGCAATGTTGGGAGTTGTAGTTATTTAACTGGGACTGTATGGTAGGGCTGAAGGGAGGGAAGTTATTAACATGGGACAGTGGGGTGGAGTGATGTTATTTACATGGGACTGAAAGTTAAGGGAGTGATGTTATTTACATGGGAATGCATGTTGGAGGTGGCTGGGGCCCGGTGATGTTATTTACATGGGACTATATGTTGAAGGCGGCTGTGGCAGGGAGTGATATTATTTACATGGGACTGAATGTTGAGGGGCAGTGATGGCCAGTTCGCATTGTTCGCCCGCGAACAAATGCGGGCTGCCATCTTTTTCACAAGTCCGGCGAGGCACAGGTAAGCCCTTACCTGTGCCTGTGCACGAGCCGGTCTGAAAACAAGTGCGGTCAGCGGGAGCAGGCAGTTCCGAGAACAGCCACCCGGGGCCTTCATCGGGCTCTTCTCGGAGCTGCTTGCTCCCGCAGACTGCACTTGTTTTCAGACCGGCTCATGCACAGGCACAGGTAAGGACTAACCTGTGCCTCGCCGGACTTGTGAAAAAAAATGGCAGCCCGCATTTGTTCGCGGGCGAACAATCCGAACTGGCCATTACTGTTGAGGGGTAATGTTATTTACATGGGACTGCATGTTGAAGGTTTCTGGGGGAAGGGAGTGATGTTATTTACATAGGACTGTATGTTGAAGGTGGCTGGGGGGAGGGAGTGATGTTATTTACATGGGACTGTATTTTGGATGGGGGCTGTAGATAGAAAGGGATGTTATTTACATGGGACTGTATATTGGAGGGGGCTGGAGAGATGGTGTGATGGTATTTACATGGGACTGTATGATGGAGGGGCTGAGGAATAATAATTTCTGAGGACACTAAACTGAAGACTATAAATACAGGGGGCACTGCAGGGCGAGCATTATAACAGTAGGGGGCGATATAAATACTGGGGCACTGGGGGCATTTTAAATCCAGGGGACATCAGGCGTTCTTATTACTGCTGGAGGCTCTATAGGAAGGATCCGCATTATTTCTACTAAGAGCCCTATGGGGGCCTTATTACTGCTGGGGGTCTGCAGAGAGCTTTATTACCACTGGGGGAACAATAGGGGGGCTTATTTCTACTGGGGGCTCTGTGAGGGTATTATTAATACTGGAAGGCTCTTCTACTAATGGGGGCACTCTTGGAGAGCGTTATCACTGTAGGGGGCAGTATTACTAGAAGGGAATTACTATTAGTGGGACTATGAGGAGCACTATTACTATGGGGGGCACTCATTTTTCTTCAGGATAGTATTTGGGGCTACATAAAAGTGAGGAAGCTAAGATGTCCGTGGGGGGGGGGGGGGGGGGGGGTTGGGGGGTTGACTTAGAGAATTGGGTCTTGGGCCCCAGATCTTTTGAGACCCTAGCAACGCCCCTGAACCAGGGATACCCAACCTGCGGTCCTCCAGCTGTTGTAAAACTACAATTCCCAGCATGCCTCAACACCTTATAGCTATCAGGGCATGCTGGGAGTTGTAGTTTTGCAACAGCTGGAGCTTAAACATGCCTGCTATAAGCAATTAACCCCCAATGAGAAATATAAAAACATAAGGACGTTGCCTCACATGGAGGAGCCAGAGACGTAGCTGCGGAGGGGGCAGGTAGGTTCTGGTTGCCGAGGGGGGGGGGGGGGACGGCATAAGAAGGGAGGGGCCTCAATAAGAAGTGGGGCCCTGGTCACCCACCATACAGCATTCTCCAGATTGTGGGGGTCTCAGAGGTCACTTCAGAACATAGGAGTACCCCTTTAATCTCCTGTACTCCAGAGCAGCCTCCCCCCTGCAGCACCTGATACCTGCGGGACAATAGCAGCTGCTCAGTGACGCTGTATCAGCGGTGCAGAGGGATTACTACTCCTTTTGTAGTGCAGGGCGCTACTATAACTCCCTCCATCCACTGATGAAGCAAAGCAAATACAAACAAGGAAGGACCTTGTGGAGTATTTGTTCTCGGCCAAGGTCGGAAATCAGGAGGGAGGGGGGGGGGGCGGTTAGGCAACATAAATGCTGGAGGATGACATCACAGAGGTATAAATACAGGGCACCCACAGAGGAGCCGCACAGAGCCCGGACACCCGCAGCTCAGCATGAAGACCCCCATCCTCCTCCTCACTTTGGGTCTTTCTTCATCCGCAGTATTTGTTACTTTGTTGCACCTTAAAGGGGTTGTCTCATCATGGACAATGGGGGCACATCGCTAGGATATGCCCCCATTGTCTTATAGGTACGGGATCGAGAACGGAGCCCTGCAAGGTGGTAGCTGGAGGACTCCGGTCCAGCCACCACCAAGCCGGCCCCTTATAGAAGTGAATGGGAGTGTACCGCGCATGGGCGGACCCCCGCTCCAATTCATTTCTATGGGGCCGCCTGAAATAGCCGAGCCAACGCTCAGCTGTTTTTGCCAACCCCATAGAAAATGAATGGAGGGAGGCTGCGCAAGCGCAGTGCACCCTCCGCTTGCGGGGCTCCGTTCTCGATATAGGTGCGGGTCCCAGCGGTGGTACACACACCTATAAGAAAATGGGGGCATATCCTAGCGATATGCCCCCATTGTCCATGATGAGACAACCCCTTTAAGATACTTTTTAACTATATATATATATATATACTGTGTATAGATAGATAGATCAGGGCATTTACAGCAGGGCCCCTGATCAGTACTGCTGACTGACTGAGAGGTGAGAGAGACTGGCATGTAAAGTATGGGGGATACCGACTTCCAGCACAGGGCTGGTGCGCTGGCGGGTAAGTGACCTTATATCCTGAGAGTTTGTCTGTATCTGAGTGGCTGTGATTTCTCTCCGCAGCCGACGCCTTGACCTGCAAGCAGGGCTCCTGTGTGGGGACAAGCCCCTGCTCCTCCAGAACCGTCACCTGTGGACCCGGAATGGATCAGTGCTTTGTCTTGATGAAATTATCCCCTCGGTGTAAGTCTGTCTGTGGATTCCATTTATTAAACAGGATTAGCTGTGGGTTAGGGGTAGTAGTAGGAGAAAGCGGGTAGGATAGGTACAATGGTGCTGGGAGCTCATAAAGGGGGGGGGGATGGTCTTTAGGGGTCGGGGTTAGACCAGGTGTACACAGGCGGCGGGGTTACCTGTTTGATAGAAGTCAGCAGTAAGGGTTTGGGGTCTCCTGCTCAGACCACTGACCCTCACAATAGCACGACACATCCAGCCCTGTAGAAATAACCTCCCAGCAGTCATCTCATTCTCATCACAAGTAGGATTACAGTGATACGTAACACCTATAGATAGTGCAGATCCCTGCACAACGGCCTCTGCAAAGGTCACAGAGTATGCCCACAAAACTCTTTGCATTAGAGTCAATAGGTGACCTCACAGATCATCTCCTCCTCTTCCCTGCACAATGACCCCTACAGGTCACAGAGCATGCCCACAAAACTCTCCCATAGAAGTCTGTGGGTGATGATCCCAGCTCCCCTCCTCCCCTCCCTGCAGAGTGGCCTCTGCACAAGTCACAAAGCATGCCCACAATACTTTCCAATAGAATTGAATTTCCATCTCCAGACTACAGTTTGCTTTGTCTGTGGTTGCTGTAAAACTCAGACAAGATGCCCCCCATAACCATACACTGAAAATAAGATAAATATCTGCTAAAAAATGTAGCTGATAGGTTGCCTTTAATGCTATGTGTGGCAGAGCTTTCCTATTAAAGTGCAACTGTTTTTATGGTTCATCCTGAGCCTCCTGGTTCACAAACATCCAGGTAGAGAGGGGTTAGCTAAGGGGGTTGTAGCTTACACCTGTAACATATGTCATGCAGGGTATGTAGAGAGCTGGGTGACCGCCATGAATGGCCACCTCTGAGTACACAGAGCAGAGCGATTTTTTTATTTTATTTTTTTTGCTAAATCAGCCCATTCTGGACGACCTCCTCCTCCGCTAGCACTAGGACCCTGTATTGGTCCCAGCAGGTGGCGCTGTTTCTTCCATCCTGTGTTACAATGTATCCATTGGAATCTGCAGTTATTGCTACATTTATCTGTGGTGTGTTCATCCTGATCTTCCTTGTTTCTATTCTAGTTATAATGACCTTCGGATGTACCACTAAGGCACACTGTCTAATAAAAGCCTTCGATCCGTCCAACCGCTGCTGTGATACCAATCTGTGTAACTGAAGCCGCAACGCCGTACAACATGGAGGCCGGAAACAACCGCGTGACGTCCTCTTCTGTGCATTAGGATTCCTTCCACAGGATGGATCACCAGATCTGTAATAACAGAGACACCCGGATCCGGGCGACGTCCGTGTGTTACACGTTTGTGGAGAATCCTCCTCTATATTCAGCTGTTGTTATAATCGTTCTTATAAAAAATACATGAAATCAATCACCAATAAACGAGCGAGAAAAAATCACAGAAACATCACTGTGTGAATTCATCCTTATACACTACTCCTAAAAAGTCCGGGATGTTTGTCTTGTGGGTGAAATCTCAGGATGAACCTAAAATGCCCTCTGACCTTTACAGTAGAACTTCCTGTCTCTCCCTGTAAATTATGTAGGTACAGATAGTACTGCCTCCCTGTCTCTCCCTGTAAACAATATAGGTACAGATAGTACTGCCTCCCTGTCTCTCCCTGCAAACAATATAGGTACAGATAGTACTGCTTCCCTGTCTCTCCCTGTAAATGATGTAGGTACAGATAGTACTGCCTCCCTGTCTCTCCCTGTAAATTATGTAGGTACAGATAGTACTGCCTCCCTGTCTCTTCCTGTAAACAATATAGGTACAGATAGTACTGTTTCCCTGTCTCTCCCTGTAAATGATGTAGGTACAGATAGTACTGCCTCCCTGTCTCTCCCTGTAAATTATGTAGGTACAGATAGTACTGCCTCCCTGTCTCTCCCTGTAAATGATGTAGGTACAGATAGTACTGCCTCCCTGTCTCTCCCCATAAACAATATAGGTACAGATAGTACTGCCTCCCTGTCTCTCCCCATAAACAATATAGGTACAGATAGTACTGCCTCCCTGTCTCTCCCTGTAAACAATATAGGTACAGATAGTACTGCCTCCCTGTCTCTCCCTGCAAACAATATAGGTACAGATAGTACTGCCTCCCTGTCTCTTCCTGTAAACAATATAGGTACAGATAGTACTGCTTCCCTGTCTCTCCCTGTAAATGATGTAGGTACAGATAGTACTGCCTCCCTGTCTCTCCCTGTAAATTATGTAGGTACAGATAGTACTGCCTCCCTGTCTCTCCCTGTAAATGATGTAGGTACAGATAGTACTGCCTCCCTGTCTCTCCCCATAAACAATATAGGTACAGATAGTACTGCCTCCCTGTCTCTCCCTGTAAATGATGTAGGTACAGATAGTACTGCCTCCCTGTCTCTCCCTATAAACAATATAGGTACAGATAGTACTGCCTCCCTGTCTCTCCCTATAAATAATGTAGGTACAGATAGTACTGCCTCCCTGTCTCTCCCAGTAAATGATGTAGGTACAGATAGTACTGCCTGCCTGTCTCTCCCTGTAAATGATGTAGATACAGATAGTACTGCCTCCCTGTCTCTCCCTGTAGATGATGTAGGTACAGATAGTACTGCCTCCTTGTCTCTCCCTGTAAATGATATAGGTACAGACAGTACTGCCTCCCTGTCTCTCCCTGTAAATGATGTAGGTACAGGTAGTACTGCCTCCCTGTCTCTCCCTGCAAACAATATAGGTACAGATAGTACTGCCTCCCTGTCTCTTCCTGTAAACAATATAGGTACAGATAGTACTGCCTCCCTGTCTCTTCCTGTAAACAATATAGGTACAGATAGTACTGCCTCCCTGTCTCTTCCTGTAAATGATGTAGGTACAGATAGTACTGCCTCCCTGTCTCTCCCTGTAAATTATGTAGGTACAGATAGTACTGCCTCCCTGTCTCTCCCTGTAAATGATGTAGGTACAGATAGTACTGCCTCCCTGTCTCTCCCCATAAACAATATAGGTACAGATAGTACTGCCTCCCTGTCTCTCCCCGCAAACAATATAGGTACAGATAGTACTGCCTCCCTGTCTCTTCCTGTAAACAATATAGGTACAGATAGTACTGCCTCCCTGTCTCTTCCTGTAAACAATATAGGTACAGATAGTACTGCCTCCCTGTCTCTCCCTGTAAATGATGTAGGTACAGATAGTACTGCCTCCCTGTCTCTCCCTGTAAATTATGTAGGTACAGATAGTACTGCCTCCCTGTCTCTCCCCATAAACAATATATGTACAGATAGTACTGCCTCCCCGTCTCTCCCTGTAAATGATGTAGGTACAGATAGTACTGCCTCCCTGTCTCTCCCTATAAACAATATAGGTACAGATAGTACTGCCTCCCTGTCTCTCCCTATAAATAATGTAGGTACAGATAGTACTGCCTCCCTGTCTCTCCCAGCAAATGATGTAGGTACAGATAGTACTGCCTGCCTGTCTCTCCCTGTAAATGATGTAGATACAGATAGTACTGCCTCCCTGTCTCTCCCTGTAGATGATGTAGGTACAGATAGTACTGCCTCCTTGTCTCTCCCTGTAAATGATATAGGTACAGACAGTACTGCCTCCCTGTCTCTCCCTGTAAATGATGTAGGTACAGGTAGTACTGCCTCCCTGTCTCTCCCTGTAAATTATGTAGATACAGATAGTACTGCCTCCCTGTCTCTGCCTGTAAATGATGTAGATACAGATAGTACTGCCTCCCTGTCTCTCTATGGATAATGTAAGTACAGATAGTATTGCCTCCCTGTCTCTGCCTGTAAATGATGTAGATACAGATAGTACTGCCTCCCTGTCTCTCCCTGTAAATGATAGAGGTACAGATAGTACTGCCATCCTCTCTCTAACTGATGTAGATACAGATAATTCTCACTCCCTGCCTTTCCCTGTAAATGAATAAGCTTGTTGGATATAGTTTGAATTCATTAGTTCTTCATCACTTAACCACCTCCAGTCCGCACATTGACTATAAACATCCGGGAGGTGGTTCTCTATCTCTAAATGCGCTTCCTGTTCCGGCCCAGCGGTCATGTGATCACCGGGGCCGGGAGAGTGCAGGAGCTGTCGGGTCTTCTACAGATCTCGATCAGCCCTGCACTGAGGCTGTACAGCGTAGTATACCGCTGGACAGCCTCTCTGGGGGGTGTATTTCCCTGTAACTGGGGCTACTATGTCAGTGAAGTTAAATGTCCCCCAGAGGTCTTGTATGACCTTATGGGGGACGAAAAGTGTAAAAAAAAAAAGTGTTAAAATAAAATTTTTTAAAAAGTTTCACATGTAAAAAAATAATAATTCCCCAAGTAAGGAATTAAAAAAAAATGTTAAAAATAGAAAAAATAAATAAAAAATAGACATATTTGGTATTTCCGCGTCCGTCATGGTTGGCTCTATAAATTTATCACATGATCCACCCAGTCCGATAAACACCATAAATAAACTGTGTAAAAAAAAAAGCAATTTTTGTCACCTTACATCACAAAAAGTGCCCATACAGCAGTTTACGACCACATGTGGGGTGTTTCTGTAAACCGCAGAATCAGGGTAATAAATATTTAGTTCTGCCAAAAAAGTGAAATTTAAAAATTTGATCTCTATTTTTCTTTAATTTTTGTGGACCCCGGATCCGTCCTGCCGCTAGTGACCGCGTGCCTCCGGACTGCCGCTCCGTCCCCATTGACTATAACTAGGGGCAGGGGCGGAGTTCCGGTGAGGCATGGCAAGAGGCTGCCGGAATAAAACTACGACATGTCCGACATTTATTCCAGCAGCCTCCTGCTGTGCGTTGCTATGCCTCGCCGGAACTCCGCCCTGCCCCCGTTATAGTCAATGGGGACGGAGCGGCAGTCCGGAGGCACGCGGTCACTAGCGGCAGGACGGATCCGGCAGGCTGTTTATCAGACGGAACCATGAAGAATAGAGCCATGAAGAAATAAGCCCCAAAACTTTGGGGACATTGAAGGGTCATATGGTGCTCAAAGTGCCTTGTTTCTGGGATGTTCAGTCTAAGGACACAGATCATTTTAAAGGGGTTTTCTGGTAAAAATATACATTTTCTTCAGCATGGCTGATGGAAAGGAAGATTTATAAATTACCTGCTGGACGCCCCCGTGCTCTCCAACTTCTGGTCCTGGCATGGTCCAATACACTGCTCCAGTCAATGACAGAAGTGGTGCAGATGACCATACCATGCCCTGCCAGGTGTAAACAGTGCCAGGACCAGAAGATGGAGAGAGTGGAGCAGTGGAGATGACCAGAGAGGTGTCAAGCAGGTAAGTATGACCCTTTATTTTTTTTTCTGGAAAACGCCTTTAGGCTGGACACAGACCATTTGAAGGTGGACTTAGGTCATTGCTTCCCCCTTACATACTGTTTTGTGTTCATTTCAGGTTTGAACAGGATGATGTAACATTTTGGGAAGAATAGACAAGCCAACAGACCAGCACTGGATGCCATGATTGCAAAGACTTCAACTATGACTAGGTTCTTCCCTTCAGAGCTCAGGTATGTCGGAATAAAACATATCCAGACAGTGAGGAACACAAACATACTAAAGTTGATGCACTGGCCCTCTCTGAAGCTGTCCGGGAGCTTCCGAGATAAAAAAGCCACAAAGAAGCTTATTGTAGCTAAAAGTCCCATATAGCCCAACATGGAGTAGAAGCCGAGGCTGGATCCCTCGTTACATTCTGCGATTATTGTATCAGGTTTGGACACCATGTTTAATTCTGTGTAAGGAGGAGACTTCCAGAGCCAAACAGTGCAGATGATGACCTGGAGCAAAGGACCAATGGACATGACCACCTTCGAGAACCTGGAGTCAAAGCATTTGCCAACTGAGTTGGGCTTTGTGGACTGGAAGATAAGGATGACTGTGACTGTCTTGGCCAACATCCCTGAGACAACGACTGAAAAAGACACGCCAAACACAACCTGACGGAGGATGCAGAGGACCCCCAGTGGATAACCAATGAAAATGAGGGAGGAGAGGAAGCACACGATGAGTCCTACAAGGATGATATAGCTAAGGCTTCGGTTGTTGGCCTTCACCACTGGCGTGTCTGAGAATTTTCTGAAGATGCATAAGATTATTAGGGTTAAAATGGAGAAGGAGATGGAAGCAGCAGCCAAGGAGACTCCCATAATGTCTTCATAGGACAGGAACTGAAGTTTCTTCATGAGGCAGCCGTCCTGCTTCTCATTAGGCCACATGTCTTCTGGGCACCTTCTACAAACGGATGCATCTAGAATCAACCAGGATTCATCAGTCACCTTGTGGTAACATGTCAGTACAAAACAGCTACATAGAAGCTTAAAAGAGCCCACCAGCCAAAACTGATTGCACTGAATCATACCTAGGGGGAGGAGCATGACAAACCCCTCTATAGCCCTGCACTAAAGATAACATAGTGTTGACTGATATCGGGGGTGAAAATCCTGCGATTTGCCCAAAATATGGATCCATGACATATTGCAAATATCAAGACCAACCAGGCAGTGTGGGGGAAGGGAAGGGACAGAGCAGTTGGTTCTCTTTGTGGTTGTCTGCGAGTCATTGGAAAACCTGAGCCAACTTGTATTATTACATCACAATCTGCCGTTATTAAAGCAGCGCACAATGTAACCGGAGCCACAGCGGGCTTAACAATCTCCATTACCAGTCTCATTCGTGATTTCTCCGAGCGAACATGGAACACAGTGGAAGCAGCACATCGGACGGTCATGTATGGAGACTTTCCAGGTTCCAGGTTGACAGCTTTCACTGCAAACTGACCGTGGAACCTAAATGTTGAGAAAATACAGGATGGCCCATGAAAAAGTAGCCGCCTCCAGTGATAGTATGACAAGATGAACGAGCAAGTGGATTTTTTTATTTTTTATTTTTTTAATAACCTGCAAGTCAGAAAAGATGCAGAAAATGGTCCCCATTTAGGTCTCAGCATCTCTGGGCAGGTCGGGTTATGTTGGATGATACTGCTTGTAATGCTGCGGATGGTGTTTGTGATGTTCTCCGTCAGTTCCTCCAGGGGATGTGGATTGTTAGCCGACACTTTCTGCTTTAAATTTCCCCACAGATAAATGTGTATAAATCTGGGGAAGGTGGAGGCCATAACCCCTTCTCACAGTTCTCTCCTCCTCCAACAGTCCATGAACCCGTCCATTGAGTCCCGTGAGGTGTGGCATGTTGCCCCCATCTTGTTGGAAAAAGCAGGAGGTATTTTCTTCTGCAGCATCACTGCTTAAGAGCTGCGAGCATTATCAGCCGACATTATCCGCCCCAAAGAGGCAGAGACCTGAACAGGGACCACTTTCGGCATCTTCTGTCACTTGTGGGTAATAAAAAAAATAAAAAATCCACTTGTTCATTCATCTTGTTATACTTGTTATACTATCACTGGAGGTGGGCTACTTTTTCATGGGCCACCCTGTATAAAATGTAAGATCAGTGATTTTTTGGCCCAATATTATACAAACACAATATATCTTTAGAAGTGTTGAAGCTCCATTATTCGGATACAGAGCTCCAAATCCCCTGCATAGGCACAAACTTAAATAATAAAATTCTGTCTGCCTACCGCCATGAGCATACTACATACAGATATATACAGCCACCACTAGAGGGAGCTCAGGGGATTACTGCACACCGATATATACAGCCACCACTACGGAGAGCTCAGGAGATTACTGCATACAGATATATACAGACACCACTAGAGGGAGCTCAGGAGAGAACTACATACAGATATATACAGCCACCACTAGAGAGAGCTCAGGAGATTACTGCATACAGATATATACAGCCACCACTAGAGGGAGCTCAGGATATTACTGCATACAGGTATATACAGCCACCACTAGAGGGAGCTCAGGAGATTACTACATACAGATATATACAGCCACCACTAGAGGGAGCTCAGGAGATTACTATATACAGATATATACAGCCACCACTAGAGGGAGCTCAGGAGATTACTACATACAGATATATACAGCCAGCATTAGAGGGAGCTGAGGAGATTACTACATACAGATATATACAGCCACCACTAGAGGGAGCTCAGGAGATTACTACATACAGATATATACAGCCACCACTAGAGGGAGCTGAGGAGATTACTGCATACAGATATATACAGACACCACTAGAGGGAGCTCAGGAGATTACTGCATACAGATATCTACAGCCACCACTAGAGGGAGCTCAGGAGATTACTACATACAGATATATACAGCCACCACTAGAGGGAGCTCAGGAGATTACTACATACAGATATATACAGCCACCACTAGAGGAAGCTCAAGAGATAACTACATACAGATATATATAGCCACCACTAGAGGGAGCTCAGGAGATTACTGCATACAGATATATACAGACACCACTAGAGGGAGCTCAGGAGATTACTGCATACAGATATATACAGCCACCACTAGAGGGAGCTCAGGAGATTACTACATACAGATATATACAGACACCACTAGAGGGAGCTCAGGAGATTACTACATACAGATATATACAGCCACCACTAGAGGGAGCTCAGGAGATTACTACATACAGATATATGCAGCCACCACTAGAGGGAGCTCAGGAGATTACTGCATACAGATATATACAGCCACCACTAGAGGGAGCTCAGGAGATTACTGCATACAGATATATACAGCCACCAGTAGAGGGAGCTCAGTAGATTACTGCATACAGATATATACAGCCACCAGTAGAGGGAGCTCAGTAGATTACTGCATACAGATATATACAGCCACCAGTAGAGGGAGCTCAGTAGATTACTGCATACAGATATATACAGCCACCACTAGGGGGAGCTCAGGAGATTACTACATACAGATATATACAGCCACCACTAGAGGGAGCTCAGGAGATTACTACATACAGATATATACAGCCACCACTAGAGGGAGCTGAGGAGATTACTGCATACAGATATATACAGCCACCACTAGAGGGAGCTCAGGAGATTACTGCATACAGATATATGCAGCCACCACTAAAAGGAGCTCAGGAGATTACTACATACAGATATATACAGCCACCACTACGGAGAGCTCAGGAGATTACTACATACAGATATATACAGCCACCACTAGAGGGAGCTCAGGAGATTACTACATACAGATATATACAGCCACCACTAGAGGTAGCTCAGGAGATTACTGCATACAGATATATACAGCCACCACTAGAGGGAGCTCAGGAGATTACTACATACAGATATATACAGCCACCACTAGAGGAGCTCAGGAGATTACTACATACAGATATATACAGTGTCATGGTCTTACCTTCTCACTGTTCTCCTTCGTTTGACATGTGCTGGCGGCCATCTTGGTTTCTGGGTTTCTTGTAGCCTCCCACCCTGCGGCTCCTCCTTCCCACTGGGAGGAGCTGGATGCCTAGCTCATATATATAGAAGGTCTGTGGCTTCAGTTCCTTGCTTGGTCCTCCTGTGTTCACATGCTTCTAAGACTGCTGCTGCTTCTGGTTCCTGATCCTGGCCTCGTCTGACTACCCCGTTGGTTCCTGATCCTGGCTACGTCTGACTACCCCGTTGGTTTCTGATCCTGGCTTCGTCTGACCACCCTCCTGGTTCCTGACCTCTGTCTACGCAAGACCCTGCTTCGGTTTGGCCATCCGTTTGGACTTTTGCTACGGCTTGATTTCCAATAAAGCCTTCTTATTTCCACTCATCTCTGTTGTACGTCTGGTTCATGGTTCCATGACATTAGGACCAAGCCATGAATTCTGACGGTACAGGGCCATCCTCGCTACCTACGCTGGTTGCCAGACTTGATCAGCAGGATCACCTGTTGGGTCGGTTCGCTGTGGCGTTGCAAACCCTGCTTGAACGCACGGCTCATTTCGCTTCCGTTGCCGATGGGTCGGTTGTCGCTCCTGGGCCCGCTTCTACTGCCGCTCCGGTTGTTGCGCCAGAGTCTACCCCGACACCTGTTGCTGCGCCTGCGGTGTCTCGGGGTATGACCGGTTCTGCCCCCCTTCCACAGCGCTTTGGGGGAGAGCCAACTCAGTGCCGAGGTTTCCTTAACCAGGTGGGCATTTATTTCGAGTTGCTGCCACATGCCTTTCCTACTGAGAGATCAAAGGTGGGCTTCTTGATCTCGCTGCTCTCGGACAAGGCCTTGGCCTGGGCCAGCCCTTTATGGGAGAACAACAATCCGGTGGTTGCCGAGTTTTCCGGTTTTGTTGCTTCTCTTCGGAAGGTATTCGATGTGCCGGCTCGTGCTGCCTCTGCTGCGTAGCTCCTTATGTCCATCAGACAGGGTTCACGATCCGTAGCTGAATACGCCATTGAGTTTCGTACCCTGGCAGCAGAGGTGGGCTGGAATAATGAGGCTCTGGTCGCTGCTTTCTCTCATGGTCTCTCGGATGCCTTGAAGGATGAGGTTGCAGCTAAGGACCTACCAGTGGAGCTCGAGTCTCTTATTTCTTTCCTGATTTTGATTGACACCAGACTCAGGGAGAGACCTTCCTTTAAGGAGAGCCTGCGGAGGTCTCCTAACAGATTGGCGCCTACGTTTGCTGTCCCACCCGTGCCTCCCTCTCCTCCCACGCCTCCTGGGGATGACTTGTCTGGGGGTGAACCCATGCAGCGGGGGTTTGCTCGCCTGTCTGAGGGGGAGAGGGTACTCCGGAGACGCGAGGGCCGATGCATGTACTGTGGTCTCGGTGGGCATTTTCGGTTGGCATGTCCGAACCGTCCGGGAGAACGCTCGCACCTGAGGTCCTGTCGGGGGCAGATCTTGGGTGGAGTCTCCTCGTCCCCGGTTTCCCGTGTTGACAAACCACTGATCACGGTTGTCCTCTCCTGGGTCGGGGGCTCGGTGACGACCCAGGCGTTGGTGGACTCTGGTGCTGGTGGTTTGTTCATTGATAGAGTGTTCGTTGCCGCCAATTCCATTCCTCTGCAGCCTCGAGGTTCCCCACTGGCTCTTGAGGCGATAGACGGCAGACCCCTTCTGCCGCCACACGTGACTCATGAGACCCTTCCAGTGGGGATAGCCATTGGTGCCGTTCACAGAGAGTCGGTCTGTCTCCAGGTTATTTCGTCTCCACACTACTCGGTGGTCTTGGGGTACCCCTGGCTCCAGAAGCATAATCCGACTTTCGATTGGAGATCGGTCGAGATCCTCTCGTGGTCACCGCAGTGTGGGGCTAGTTGCATCCATGGGCCTGTCAAGTTGCTGTGTACTTCCTCGGACTCTCTGTTGCCTCCTGAATACGAAGAGTACCGGGATGTATTCGATAAGGTGCGCGCGGTTGCCCTACCTCCGCACCGCCCATACGATTGTGCCATAGAGTTACAATCCGGTGCCGTTCCTCCTCGTGGCAAAGTCTATCCACTGTCGGTAGCGGAGAATGAGGCCATGGAGGAGTACGTGAGGGAGGCGCTTTCACGCGGACACATTCGCAAATCCTCGTCCCCGGCAGGGGCTGGATTTTTCTTTGTGAAAAAGAAGGGCGGCGAGTTGAGGCCTTGCATCGATTACAGGGGTCTCAATCGCATCACGATCAAGAACGCTTACCCGATACCCTTGATTTCCGAGCTGTTCGATCGCCTCAAAGGGGCCACGGTCTTTACCAAACTCGACCTGAGGGCGGCATATAACCTGGTAAGGATCAAGGCGGGCGATGAGTGGAAGACCGCGTTTAACACCAGGACCGGTCATTATGAATCCTTGGTTATGCCCTTTGGGTTGTGCAATGCGCCCGCAGTCTTCCAGGAATTCATCAACGATGTTTTCCGTGACCTGTTGCAGCAGTGTGTGGTGGTCTATTTGGATGACATCTTGGTATATTCTGCATCCATGGAGGCCCACATTCTGGATGTCAGACGAGTGTTGCAACGCTTACGAGAGAACAAGCTGTTCGGTAAGCTTGAGAAATGCGAATTTCACCGATCCCAGGTAACCTTCTTAGGTTACATCATTTCCGCTGAGGGGTTCTCCATGGATCCTGAGAAGGTTTCGGCTGTCTTACAGTGGCCCCAGCCCAGTGGGCTTCGTGCCCTGCAGCGCTTTTTGGGCTTCGCCAATTATTATCGGAAGTTCATCAGGGACTTTTCCATGCTAGCCAAGCCTCTCACGGATCTGACCAGGAAGGGCAGTAATCCTCAGGTCTGGCCGCTCGAGGCCATCCGAGCTTTTGAGGCTCTAAAGTCCGCCTTTGTGTCGGCTCCGATTCTGTCGCATCCCAACCCTGGGTTGCCTTTTGTCCTCGAGGTGGACGCGTCTGAGACGGGAGTAGGCGCCCTCCTGTCTCAGCGTAGAACACCAGAGGGTCCTCTGCTTCCTTGTGGGTTTTACTCCCGGAAACTGTCTTCCGCGGAGTGCAACTATCAGATTGGTGACAGGGAGTTATTGGCCATCGTGCAGGCCCTTAAAGAATGGAGGCACTTGCTCGAGGGCTCGGTGGTTCCGGTTCTCATCCTGACGGACCACAAGAATCTGACCTACCTCTCTGAGGCCAAGAGATTGACACCACGTCAGGCCAGATGGGCTCTGTTCTTGTCACGTTTTAATTACGTGGTCTCCTACCTACCCGGCTCCAAGAACATCAGAGCGGATGCCTTATCACGGCAGTACTCCGAGCTGTCCGGGGAGGAGTCGATTCCGACTACGGTCATACCCCCGAATCAGATCCTGGCCGCTATTCGCACCAGCCTGACTTCTCCTCTGGGTGAGCAGATTTTGGCGGCTCAATCTGGTGCTCCCTCTGGGAGACCCAACGGCAGATGTTTTGTGCCTGAGGAGTTGCGCACTCGGTTGTTGCGAACCTACCATAACTCCAAGGCCGCGGGGCACCCTGGAAAGAATCAGCTGTCCTGGGCGGTTTCACGTCTGTTCTGGTGGCCTTCTCTACGTTCCGACATCGCCGCATATGTAGCGGCATGCTCCGTTTGTGCCCAGAGTAAGTCCCCTCGGCACCTTCCGTTGGGCCTTTTGCAACCCATAGCAACCGGGGAGCGTCCATGGTCACACCTGGGGATGGATTTCATTGTGGACCTCCCTGCATCCCGAGGCCATACGGTCATTCTCATGATTGTGGATCGGTTTTCCAAAATGTGCCACTGTGTTCCTCTCAAGAAGTTACCCTCTGCACAAGAGTTGGCCTCGATTTTTGCCAGGGAGGTCTTCCGGTTGCACGGTTTGCCCAAGGAGATTGTGTCGGATCGGGGGAGTCAGTTTGTGTCCAGGTTCTGGCGCGCCTTTTGCTCCCAGTTGGGGATTCATCTCTCTTTCTCCTCGGCCTACCACCCTCAGTCCAATGGGGCCGCAGAACGATCCAATCAGGCCTTGGAGCAATTCCTTCGTTGCTATGTCTCCGATCACCAAGACAATTGGGTTGACCTCCTGCCTTGGGCTGAGTTTGCCAGGAACACGGCGGTGAACTCTTCCTCTGGGACGTCTCCCTTCATGGCCAATTATGGGTTCCAACCTGCCGTGTTACCGGAGGTATTCTCTCCCCAGGATACTCCGGCTGTGGAGGATCACCTTTCCGTCCTACGTACTTCTTGGGTACAGATCCAGAGGTCCCTTGAGGTCTCTGCGCAACGCCAGAGACTCCAGGCTAATCGCAGACGAGCGCCCGCTCCTTCCTACCAGGTCGGAGACCGTGTATGGTTGTCCACCCGCAACCTCAACCTTCGAGTGCCCACTCCCAAGCTGGCGCCTCGCTTTGTTGGTCCCTTCCGAGTGCTTCGCAGGGTAAACCCAGTAGCCTATGCCCTTGCGCTTCCTCCTGGCATGCGGATCTCCAACGTGTTTCATGTCTCCCTGTTGAAGCCATTGGTGTGTAATCGTTTCACTTCCTCGGTTCCTCGGCCCCGTCCGGTCCAAGTGGGCAATCGTGAGGAATATGAGGTGAGCAATATCCTGGACTCACGCCTGGTCCGCGGTCGGTTGCAGTTTTTGGTCCAGAGGAGCGTTCCTGGGTTCCCTCCGCAGATGTCCATGCTCCTGCGTTGCTCCGAGCCTTCCACGCACGCTTCCCTCTGAAACCGTTCCTTACTCCGCGGAGGAGGGGCCCTTGAGGGGGAGGTACTGTCATGGTCTTACCTTCTCACTGTTCTCCTTCGTTTGACATGTGCTGGCGGCCATCTTGGTTTCTGGGTTTCTTGTAGCCTCCCACCCTGCGGCTCCTCCTTCCCACTGGGAGGAGCTGGATGCCTAGCTCATATATATAGAAGGTCTGTGGCTTCAGTTCCTTGCTTGGTCCTCCTGTGTTCACATGCTTCTAAGACTGCTGCTGCTTCTGGTTCCTGATCCTGGCCTCGTCTGACTACCCCGTTGGTTCCTGATCCTGGCTACGTCTGACTACCCCGTTGGTTCCTGATCCTGGCTTCGTCTGACTACCCCGTTGGTTCCTGATCCTGGCTTCGTCTGACCACCCTCCTGGTTCCTGACCTCTGTCTACGCAAGACCCTGCTTCGGTTTGGCCATCCGTTTGGACTTTTGCTACGGCTTGATTTCCAATAAAGCCTTCTTATTTCCACTCATCTCTGTTGTACGTCTGGTTCATGGTTCCATGACATACAGCCACCACTAGAGGAAGCTCAGGAGATAACTACATACAGATATATACAGCCACCACTAGAGGAGCTCAGGAGATTACTGCATACAGATATATACAGCCACCACTACGGAGAGCTCAGGAGATTACTACATACAGATATATACAACCACCACTAGAGGGAGCTCAGGAGATTACTACATACAGATATATACAGCCACCACTAGAGGAAGCTCAGGAGATAACTACATACAGATATATATAGCCACCACTAGAGGGAGCTTAGGAGATTACTGCATACAGATATATACAGACACCACTAGAGGGAGCTCAGGAGATTACTGCATACAGATATATACAGCCACCACTAGAGGGAGCTCAGGAGATTACTACATACAGATATATACAGACACCACTAGAGGGAGCTCAGGAGATTACTACATACAGATATATACAGCCACCACTAGAGGGAGCTCAGGAGATTACTGCATACAGATATATACAGCCACCACTAGAGGGAGCTCAGGAGATTACTGCATACAGATATATACAGCCACCAGTAGAGGGAGCTCAGTAGATTATTGCATACAGATATATACAGCCACCACTAGGGGGAGCTCAGGAGATTACTACATACAGATATATACAGCCACCACTAGAGGGAGCTCAGGAGATTACTGCATACAGATATATACAGCCACCACTAGAGGGAGCTCAGGAGATTACTGCATACACAGCCACCACTAGAGGGAGTTTAGGAGATTACCGCATACAGTTATATACAGCCACCACCAGAGGGAGCTCAGGAGATTACTACATACAGATATATACAGCCACCACTAGGCGAGCTCAGGAGATTACTGCATATAGATATATACAGCCACCACTAGAGGGAGCTCAGGAGATTACTGCATATAGATATATACAGCCACCACTAGAGGGAGCTCAGGAGATTACTACATACAGATATATACAGCCACCACTAGAGGGAGCTCAGGAGATTACTGCATACAGATATATACAGCCACCACTAGAGGAGCTCAGGAGATTACTACATACAGATATATACAGCCACCACTAGAGGATCTCAGGAGATTACTGCATACAGATATATACAGCCACCACTACGGAGAGCTCAGGAGATTACTACATACAGATATATACAGCCACCACTAGAGGGAGCTCAGGAGATTACTACATACAGATATATACAGCCACCACTAGAGGAAGCTCAGGAGATAACTACATACAGATATATATAGCCACCACTAGAGGGAGCTCAGGAGATTACTGCATACAGATATATACAGACACCACTAGAGGGAGCTCAGGAGATTACTGCATACAGATATATACAGCCACCACTAGAGGGAGCTCAGGAGATTACTACATACAGATATATACAGACACCACTAGAGGGAGCTCAGGAGATTACTACATACAGATATATACAGCCACCACTAGAGGGAGCTCAGGAGATTACTACATACAGATATATACAGCCACCACTAGAGGGAGCTCAGGAGATTACTATATACAGATATATACAGCTACCACTAGTGGGAGCTCAGGAGATTACTACATACAGATATACACAGCCACCACTAGAGGGAGTTTAGGAGATTACTACATACAGATATATACAGCCACCACTAGAGGGAGCTCAGGAGATTACTGCATACAGATATATACAGCCACCACTAGAGGGAGCTCAGGAGATTACTGCATACAGATATATACAGCCACCACTAGAGGGAGCTCAGGAGATTGCTACATACAGATATATACAGCCACCACTAGAGGGAGCTCAGGAGATTACTGCATACAATGTATACCCCAACTGCTTATGCAGCTTTATAGGTGAAGGGAAGTGATATCTGCTGGGATCTTTTTTCTGGTCTTAGCTGTGGTTGTCAGTCTCCCACATAGCATTTAGATAATCAGGAAGTCCAGACCATCAGGGTGCCAGAGGATCCTCCCGGGCACTTTTGCTATGACTCAATAATGGGTCCCTAATATAACAGTGTATGGAAGGTCTATCAGGGGGCAACCCTATTTGGAGATGATGCTGGAACCAATAATTTATTTCCAGGGTTTGCAATGATTAGTAATAGACTTGTAGCTTATAAGGGACGTGATACGTGTAGATGGAGGATGGACCCCAGAATTATCTCCTCTGGTAGCCCGAGGACCCCACACTGACAGTAGATGAGGTTAATAATGAAGTACATGAGTCACCTCCTTATATTCCTGGTTCCAGACGACAGCCCCGATATCTAGTGAGATCGCCTCCCTCGTTGTGGCCCAGGAGTCGTATCTCCCCACCTTCACCAATCTGTAATCATTATTAGGAAAAACCTGAAGATTCATTATATCGAACGTGGCCGGAATCTCACCGATGTCATTAAAGAATATTTCATCTCCTGAAGAAGTCGTGAAGGAAATTCTTTTCAGATAACGGTAAACCTGGAAGAAATAATAACCGGGGGTCACATGACCACTGCAACATTTCCAGGACTCGATGATGAAACTCCAAGTCTTGAGATTTTCACTGATCGTTCCTTTCACAATCAAAGATTTTCCAGTCAGTGACCAGAGAGGTGGTGATGTTGAACGGCACTGCTCTTGGAGATAAGCGGTGCTCAGTGGTAAAGGATGCTCACAGTAATGATAGAAACCACCGCACTCTGAAGAGACTTTTTGTAATAATTTCTTATTTATTTCATTAATTTATTCCATCCGCAAAGTTAATTACTGGCGGATGGATTCAAATAATAAAATAATAATAATGAAATAAATAAGATATTATTACAAAAAGTTTCTTCAGGTTTGTGATGGTGACATCTCTGTGGTCATAGGATGCCCAGGGGACACATCACCGCTCTGGACATGCATTGGTTGCAGTGGCGCACATGACCCCGTCCACCACTAAGTTTACTGTGAAGACAGTGGTGGACCAGCGGAACCGAGTGCGGGGAGCAAGTAAGTATGCTTCCCTTCTCAAATCCGTCACAGGGAATTAAAAAAGTAAACAAAATGCTACAATAACCCTACACCCCATCCCCCCCCCCCCACACATTTTTTTGGGTGGGGGTGGTGTGTGCTTTAAAATCAGGCAAAGTCAAATTTGTATTTAACGGTACATTCAATGCAATAATAAAAAAGAAAGCGAAAACTAAAAAGTAAATTGTAAAATGAAATACAATAAACATTCTAATAAAAAAGAATAATAGTAACTGTAATAAAATAGTAATATAATACTAATAAATACTACTAAATAATCATAATAAAATAACAATATTAATAATAAATATAACAAACAGTATAAAAATAAACAGTAATAGCCATAAAAACTATAAAAAAAATAGTAACTGCTATAATAATAACGATAATAAAATATTAGTACTAGTTAAATACTAAATGTGCTGTAATAAGTATATATATAAAATATTATAAAAAAATATATAAAAATATAATAATAATAATAGCTGCTTAAAACACTTTTATGGCGATCTCTATTTTTCTCTGACGTGTCAGTAGATGATGGCATTAATCTCCACGATAAAAATAATCATGAAAATTAGCGCTTCTTGCTCCAATGTAATGAACTGGTGCGAGTCTTGGTTAAATTTTCAGTCCATTTCATCTATACAGCTCTTCATTACCTGATACCAATATACTGAATGAACAGTATGTAACCAGAAGCATGACAGCAGGATCAGACTACACTACAGACTATATTTGTACATAGTTACATAGTTTATACGGTTGAAAATAGACATAAGCCCATCAAGTTCAACCAAGGGATCGGTGGGGTCTAGTGTTGATCGAGCACCAAAGTGCTTGGGTGCTCTACAAAGTACCCAGGCACAATGGAAGTCAATGGGAGAACCTGAGCATTAAACCAGGCCCTGAAGAGGGGAGAGTGTCTGGTTCCACTGAAATGGTTCGGGAACAGCAAATACCAGTCGGAGGCAGCGCCCCTTGTCTTTTGAGGGCATTTTACATGGAACAGTTTTTCACCATATTTTTGTATGGCCCATTTATATATTTGTACAGGTTAATCATGTCCCCCTTAGACGTCTCTTCTCAAGACTAAATAAATGTAATTCTTTTGATCTTTCTTCTAATAACTAAGACCCTCCTAATAATAGAGTCCCCATGTAGTCTGTTGCTGTGGAGACACTCAGGTCTTTAAAGACATGGAAGACACTAAATAGTTGGACACTTTCTTTGGCCAAGGTTGTTTCATTTTTTCATAAAAGTTTATATACCCTTTAAACACGCTCAATCACCTAAGGCTACACATTCACGTTAGAAGTTCTAGCAATGTTACTGCCTCTTCATGTCGTCTACAATGTACAACCCAGGTGACATCACAACAAGCAGTATAATATAAAGCCTGGCCTGTCATGTACCTGCCAGGGCAGCAGATGTTTTTCTCCACAGCTTCCGGACTTCAGTCTTGGGCTCATACGGTGCAGGAGGTTGTGAATAGCATAAGCGAAGGCATAGACTGCGATATAAGCCTGGAAGGTGTAACTCAGATCCCCGAGCTCAAACAAAGACTCCACCTTGTTCTCCAAATCCTCCTCCCCGCTGCAGTATATAACATCTTCTGTGTCATTAGCAGAAGGATCATCGGGATGCCAGCTGCAATCGAACGCCACCTCCCAAAACTTTTTTATGTAGATGTCTTCAGAGTTTTTGTATGGGTGGATCTGTTGGAGGTAGCCATCAAACCGAGGCAGAGGCTCGCTATGGAGGACAAGACCAATGGAACCATTCAGTAACATGGAGGTTCTTTTCGAGAAGATGCCTGGAATAAAGGTGAAGCTCAGGGTATAGACCCAAATCTTCCCTTTTGTCCCAGCCTTAGACATCATATCGAGAAGAGGCTTTATGTGCATTTCCTCACAATACACCACGACCACCACTGCTGTAGAGTCCATTACAATGTTGTGTATTTTCTTGATTCTATCCATCGGGTAACGATAATGGATCTTCTCCAGGAAAGCCACACAACCTTGATGACTATGGATTTCTTCTTTCAAATGTTGTCCATCTAGTATCCCCAGGTCATCATCTCTGGTCAAGATGCCCACCCATGTCCATCCGAGATGCTTCAACAGCTGTGAGATGGCTTTATTCTGAATGTTCTCATTGGGCACAGTGCGTAGGAACGTGGGAAACTGATGTCTATCACCTAAGTCTGGATCAAAAGCCCCAAAACTGATCTAAAAATGGAGGAGAATAGAAGCTTTCAGATGACCAAATTATATTACGCCTTAATGAATGAAGATAACATGAAGTTCCTGGACATCAATACTAAATTTTTGGCAGAGCCCTTACCTACCATGTATCATTTATACTAGTGTCTACTGTACACGTGTCCCCTTCAGCCTCAGGGTCTAAGTGACACTGCTACCTCTGCACCCCCTATAGCTAAACCTTGAACTAATGTCTTCTTGTTGAAGGAACTGTTACATTGTTGCACTGTTTTCTACCAGAAACCTGAGGGGTTTATGGTCATGGACAATC
Source organism: Bufo gargarizans (assembly GCF_014858855.1). Lineage (NCBI taxonomy): Eukaryota > Metazoa > Chordata > Amphibia > Anura > Bufonidae > Bufo > Bufo gargarizans. The sequence goes on along the minus strand of NC_058086.1, from coordinate 172,300,655 downwards.
TAAAGAGAAGACTTTCAGAAAAGACATAGGTTATCCCAACCAAGGCAAGGTGTCCATCATTCCAAGGAATGGAGGTATCACCACCAGCTCATTTATAGTTTGGAATTGTTTCCTATCACTCAGTAAACACACAGACATACCTGTGGATAATGACATGGACCAAGAATCCTGGCGATGGGCATGGACAAGGTTGACATGGAATCTCCTATAATCCCCGCCATAAATGGATCCTTCCAGCTTTGAATGGACTCATAATATGAACCCTTTTCCTCCCAGAGAATCATCAAGGTGGCCTGGATGGCTCTGGCCTCAGAAACACAGGAATCAAAGATATGAAACCCCAGGGTGAGGTTGGGCAGGAGATGAGCATTCCCATTAATCTGCTCTACGGCAAACATCACGGCTAAGACGTCTCTGTAATATCTGATGAGGAAACTGAAGAAGACCACTTTATATTACTTTACTGTATAGAGTACATATAGTAAACATGAAGATATACGGCACATGTACAGTGGTGCTTGGAAATTTGTGAAAACTTTAGATTTGAACTAAAATTTTACCTAAAACTACATCACATTTTCGCATAATTCCAACAAGTAGATAAAGAACCAAATCAAACAAATTTGTGACATATATTAGACTTTATCTTTTATTTATTGAGGAAAACACTCCCATATCACATGTCGGTGAGCAGTAAAGGTATGTGGTGAACCCTTGCTTTCAGTATCTGGTGTGACCCTCTTGTTTCCAGTAATGGTTGATTTGTCCTGCACGTCGTGCAGTCCTCCGTATAGAACAGCTTCAGCTCGGCTGGGTTGGGTGTTTGCTCCCATGAACTGCTCACCTCAGGTCCTTCCACAACATTTCTATATGATCAAGGTCAGGACTGTGGCTCGGGACATTCCAGAACCTTCCCTTTCTTTTTCTTTAACCATTCTTTGGTAGAAGGACTTGTGTGCTTAGGGTCGTTGTCTTGCCGCATGACCCACATCCTCCTGAGATTCAGCTCACAGACCTGACATTTTCCTTTAGAATTTGCTGGTATAATTCAGAATTTATTGTTCCATCAGTGATGACGAGACGTCTGGGCCCAGGTGCAGCAGAACAGGCCCAAACCATGATCCTACCTTGCTCTTGGCGTGATGTTTGTTATAATAATGGTCTTCAATTTCCTCTATTTGTACACAATCTGACTGTGGATTGGTGGAATCCAGACTCTTTAGAGATGGTTTTATAACCTCTTCCAGCCTGATAATCAGCAAAACCCTTCTTCTGA
>NC_058086.1:172276628-172292029 GCF_014858855.1 Bufo gargarizans | reverse complement strand
TTCGCAGGCGCTTCTTGCGGTTTCTTCTCGTACGCCACATGCGGTTGATAAATCGTGGAATGGATCAGGGTGATGACTCCGAGGACGATGTCTCCTGGAGATGAGAAGGACTCTATACTTTGCTTCTCCAGGTGACATCGGTTTTGGGAAGATTCCTGGACCCCTGTGACGAGTGCTAGAAAGACCAGGATCTTTGATAACCTCATCGGGAGGACGTAGGCTTCCTGGAGAAAGATGAGACAGATGTGTGCGAGGACCTGGAGCAGCGGCGCCTCCAAGTACAGCGAGCAGCGGCGCCTCACTTATATCGCATCCTCATGATGATGTGAGTCGGGCAATTAACCGTTTGTGACAATATAATTCATTTACTCTAATGCGATAATTGAGTGAAATTGACTGAATTCTTCTGGGCTGGTGTCCAATGGACAATTCTATTCCTGGTAGATCTGGTGAAACCTCGGGAGACGTGTCCAATCCCTTCCTCCTTCAGGACATCCCGGGCCGCCATTATGTCATTTCTGCTCTGACGAGAAGACGCGTTCCCTCAGGAGACTGATTATAACAGACGCCTGAGAATTTGGCTTCTTCTTACGGGAAGCGTTGGATTTGTTTTGAATGTGATTTTGATTTGAGGCCACAGAGGAGCGAGATGATGAAAGACACCGGATGATGTCCACCTCGCTGGGGGTAACATCGGTCTCCTTCATGGCTGCGGATACAATTGGCGCCTACTTGGCCCCGCGCCCCGGGACATGAAAGAAATATCATTAACACTATCAGAATAAAGAAGAGGAGAGGATCAAGAAAACGGAGACTTTATTAACCGACTTGTCCATAGGAAGTCACAAGGACCGCGCCCTGGACATATTTCAATGCTGTAATCCTGAGTTATTTTAATATGCTTCCCCAGAGGCAGCCATATTGGAGGCACACACTGTGCAGACAACGCAGCTCCGGACAGAAAAGTGTCCATAGAGGAAGAGAAGGAGTAGATACCAGGGAGCTGAACCCCGAGGCTTATCTGTGAGCACTGTCTGTAATCTATAGTCTTACTGCACTGCCCTCCAGCAGTACAAGAGTGATGTCGGTAACGCTAGTACCTTGCAATGATAATGAGATGACTGCTGATGCTGACCTCCAATGATAATGAGATGACTCTGCTGACCCCCCTCTTCTAATGATAAAGAGATGACTGTGCTGATATCACCCTCTAAAAATGAGATGACTCTGCTGACATCACCCTCTAATGATAATGAGATGACTGCTGACCATGACCTTCAATGATAATGAGATGACTCTTCTGACCCTCTCTTCTAGTGATAATGAGATGACTCTGCTGACCCTGACCTCCTATGATAATGAAATTACTCTGCTGACCCTCTCCTCGAATGATATAGAGATGACTGCTGACATCACCCTCTAATGATAATGAGATGACTGCTGACCCTGACCTCCAATGATAATGAGATGACTCTGCTGACACTGTCTTCTAATGATAATGAGATTACTCTGCTGACCCTGACCTCCTATGATAATGAAATTACTCTGCTGACCCTCTCCTCTAATGATATAGAGATGACTGCTGACATCACCCTCTAATGATAATGAGATGACTCTTCTGACCCTGACCTCCAATGATAAGGAGATGACTCTGCTGACCCCTGCTCTAATGATAATGAAATTACTCTTCTGACCTTGCCATCTATTAATAATAAGGTAACTGCTGACACCACCCTATAATGATAGTGAAGTTACTCTCCTGTGCCCTCTAGTGATGAGACAATTCTGCTGACCCTATCCTCTTGTAATAATGAGATGACGTTGCTGTCCCTATACTCTAGTGATAAGGTGATGACTCTGCTGACCCTCTCTTCCTATAATAACGAGGCAATTTTGACTCTCAGCCTCTAATGATAATGAGAAGTCTCTGCTGATTGTGTCGTCTAGTGATGAGATGACTCTATGGACTTAGTCCTCTAGTGATTATGAGATGACTCTGCTGATACCATCCTCTAATTATAATGAGATGACTCTGCTGAACCTGTCCTCTAGTAATAATGAGGTGACTTTATTGACTTCATCCTCTAATGATGAGAAGACTCTGCTTTCCTCTAGTGACAATGATATGACCCTACTGACAATTTTCTCTAATGATAATGAGATGACTCTGCTGACCCTCTCCTCTAATGATATAGAGATGACTGCTGACATCACCCTCTAATGATAATGAGATGACTCGGATGACATCACCCTCCACTGATAACGACATGACTCTGCTGCCCCCCTCCTCTAATGATAACGAGATGACTCTGCTGACCCCCTGCTCTAATGATAATGAAATGACTCTTCTGGCCATGCCATCCATTTATAATAGGGTAACTGCTGACACCACCCTATAATGATAGTGAAATTCTCTCCTGTGCCCTCTAGTGATGAGACAATTCTGCTGACCCTATCCTCTTGTAATAATGAGATGACGTTGCTGTCTCTTTACTCTACTGATAAGTTGATGACTCTGCTGACCCTCTCTTCCTATAACAATGAGTCAATTTTGACTCTCAGCCTCTAATGATAATGAGAAGTCTCTGCTGACTGTGTCCTCTAGTGATTATGAGATGACTCTGCTGATACCATCCTCTAATTATAATGAGATGACTCTGCTGACCCTGTCTTCTAGTGACAATGAGGTGACTTTATTGACTACATCCTCTAATGATGAGAAGACTCTGCTTTCCTCTAGTGAGAATGAGGTGACTCTGCTGACCCTGTCCTCTAGTAAGAACGAGGTTACTCTGCTGACCCTGCTGACCCTGCCTTTTAATGATAGCGATATTACTGCTGAGTCTGCTTTCCAATGATATTATGATGACTCTACAGATTCTGTCCCGGGCTACACAGAACAAAGCTGAGAAGTGAGCTGCAAAGCGTAGTGTCAGCCTATTGTGTCTCCTCTAGTATGAACTGCAACAAATCACTATTTTTGTACATGGATAGTGAAATATTAACACAAAATATATTTATAATAAAAAATGTAAAATGTAATTATCTGATGATACTTTCTTTTTAAGAAGAGAAATGATGGTGAAGATAGATTCATTGTTTGTTACGACAATTCATCACCAATCAGACGACTTTTATGTTTTCCTCACGATCTGACTCTTTGATATTAAATACTCTTTTGTGTTCATGTGAGGTCTTAGAATAATAATATGACATTTTGGGGCAAAAATGCAGCAAATCAATCCAAGGCTGGATGAGAGGATGGCGAAAATTTCCACTGCCACTGTGTATTTTCCCTTGGTGCTGACATAGGCTGGGATGAAGGAGATCCAGACGCTGGTGAAGACCAACATGCTGAATGTAATGAACTTGGTCTCATTGAATCCATCAGGGAGGTTCCGAGCCAGAAATGCAATGAGCAGGGTCAAAAAAGCCAAAAACCACAGGAATCCCAACATGATGTAGAAGTAGGCAATGGAACTGTCTCCACACTCAACAGTTATGACTCCCTTGGTTGCCTTCATGTTGAGTTGTGGCGATGACGGGTACATAAGGACCCATGATACACAGATCACACTTTGGATGCTGGAGCCGGTGAGGATCATAGAGTTGGGAACTGAGGACCCAACCCATTTCCTGAGGGAGCTGTTTGGTTTGGTGGCACTAAAGGCAATGACAACAGTAATAGTTTTAGCAAAGATACAAGACACACAAAGGGAAAATATAGTCCCGAACACGGCCTGTCGGATGAGGCAGGTGATGATGGAAGGGCGGCCGATGAATAAGAAGGAGCAGATGAAGCATAGGAGCAGGGCCACCAGCAGAAGATAGCTAAGGCTCCTGTTGTTGGCCTTCACTAGTGGAGTATCCCGAAACTGGATGAAGATACAGAGAACTGAGATGGTGAGGAGGGAGCAGGCGCTGGTGATGGTGGACAGTGCTATGCCCAGGGGTTCTTCATATGACAGAAACTCTATGATCTTTGGGATGCATTTGACTCGGTCCTCATTGGGCCATTGATCTTCTGGGCACCTCATGCAGTCGGTGGTGTCTGAATGAACAGTGCACAATATTTAGATACAATGTAACAAGACGTCTACAATGTGATGTTTTATAGGGATTGCCTGCCAAAGCAATGTCCTTTCAAATGTGAATAGCCTGGATCTGGCAACAGCAGAGTTACTACTCTCACAGCAGAGGACCCAGAGGAGTAGAGCTGCAATAATAGTAGTAAAAGTGGTAGTGGTAGTAGTGGTGGTGGTAGTAATAGTGGTGGTGGTAGTAGTAGTGGTGATGGTGGTAGTAGTGGTGTGGGGTGTAGTAGTGGTGGTGGTGGTAGTGGTAGTAGTGGTGGTGGTAGTACTAGTGGTGGTAGTAGTAGTGGTGATGGTGGTAGTAGTGGTGGTGGTAGTAGTGGTGGTGGTAGTAGTAGTGGTGATGGTGGTAGTAGTGGTGTGGGGTGTAGTAGTGGTGGTGGTGGTGGTAGTGGTAGTACTAGTGGTGGTAGTGGTGGTGGTAGTAGTGGTGGTGGTAGTAGTAGTGGTGATGGTGGTAGTAGTAGTGGTGGTGGTAGTAGTGAAAACAGTAGTAGTAGAATTAGTAGATTATGTAGTATTAGTAGTAGAAGCAGAAATAGTAGTAGCACAAGTAATAGCAGTAATAGCAGTCTTAGTAGTAGCGGTGGTAGTAGTAATAGTAGTAGTAGAAAAAGAAATAGTAGTAGTAATTGAAGTAGTAGCAATAGTAGTAGTTGTAATAGCAGTAATCATAGTAGTTGTTGTAGTAGTAGCAATAGTAGCAGTTGTAATAGTAGTAGCATTAGTAGTAGTAACAGTAGTAGTAGTATTAATAGTGGTAGCAGTATTGGTAGTATTAGCAATAGTAGTAACAGTAATAGTAGTGGTAGAAGTAGCAATAGTAGTAGTAACAGAAGTAGTAGTAACAGTAATAGTAGTAGTAGCAATAGTAGTAGTAACAGTAGTAGTAGCAATAGTAATAGTAGTTGTAGTAGTAATAGTGGTTGTAGTAGTAATAGCGGTTGTAGTAGTAGCAGAAATAATAGTAATAGTAACAGTAATAGTAGTAGCAATAGTAGTAGTAACAGCAGTAGTAGTAATAGTAGTAGTAACAGTAGTAGTAGAAGCAATAGTAATAGGTGTGGTAGTAATAGCGGTAGTAGTATTAGTAGTAGTAGTAGCCATAGCAGAAGTAGAAGCACTAATAGTAGTAGCAGCAGTAGTCGTAGTAGTAGTAATATTAACAGTAAAAGTCAGAGTAAAAGTAGTAGTAGAAGTAATAGTATTAGTAGTCATAGTAGTAGAAGCAATATTAGTATTAGCAGCAGTAGTAGAAGTAGTAGCATTAGTAGTAGAAGCAATAGTAGTAGTAGTAGCAGTAATAGTAGTAGTAGAGAATTAGTAGTAGTAGTATATTAGTAGAAGAAAGAGTAGTAGACAAAATAGTAGTAATAGTAATAGTAGCAGCAATAGTAGAGGTAGTAGTAGCAGTAGTAGTAGTAGAATTAATAGTAGTAGTAGTACCATTAGTAGTAGCATTAGTAGTAGAAGCAATAGTAGTAATAGTAGCAGCAATAGTAGAGGTAGTAGAAGCATTAGTAGTAGTAGTAGCATTAGTAGTAGTAGTAGAAGCAATAGTAGTAATAGTAGCAGCAATAGTAGAGGTAGTAGAAGCATTAGTAGAAGCATTAGTAGTAGTAGTAGCATTAGTAGTAGTAGAAGCATTAGTAGTAGTAGTAGCATTAGTAGTAGAAGCAATAGTAGTAATAGTAGCAGCAATAGTAGAGGTAGTAGAAGCATTAGTAGTAGTAGTAGCATTAGTAGTAGTAGTAGAAGCAATAGTAGTAATAGTAGCAGTAGTAGTAGCCCTGCCACCTGTATACTGTATCTCCTGTATTAAATACATCCTACTTGTCAGTCTCACACGCACCGGTCTGGTTGGATATTTCTCCGTCTGAACAGGGATGACAATCATAGCAGCAGAAGGGCTGCCCTTCCCGGGGAACCTTTCTGAATCCTGGGGGGCAACTGTCGCAGCACACAGACGGGGGGACCTAAAAAGAACCAGAATAATGGCATGAGTGCTTGTGACTGTCAGAGCATGCTGGGAGTTGTAGTGTCTAGAGCATTAGGCAGTGTAACAGCAACGCACTAGATCCGGATCCACTCACCTCTTTGTACTTCTCTCCCCATATTATGCCCTTTTGTTTCAGGACCATCTTTTCACCATTGGGGCCCCAGTCATCGAAGATTCCCACATTGACCAGTTCTCCCTTCAGATCTTGATAAACCTGCCAGTTCAGAATGTCATACAGTCCTTTCAGTTCTCCCTTTTCATCAAAGGCGACTCTTTCCCCTCCCGAATTCAGGAAGTTCACGCGTTTAATGTAATGGAAAAGCTTAAAGGCAAAGAAGAGGCAGAGAATGGTTACATTGTATCTACAACAGGAGCCCATGGATACAAAGTATCAGCGACCTCTGTGCATGGAGAACTGTAGATCTCTGTGGGTGGATCTCAATGGATAACTCTGTAGATCTCAAAGGATAACTCTGTAGATCTCTGTGGATCTAAATTGATAACTGTAGATCTCTGTGGATCTCAATGGATAACTCTGTAGATCTCTGCGGAACTCAATGGATAACTGTAGATCTCTGAGATCTCAATGGATAACTGGATCTCTGCAGATCTCTGTGGATCTCTATAGGTAACTGTAGATGTCTGTGGATCTCTATGGATAACTGTAGTTCTCTTTGGATCTCTATGGATAACTCTAGATCTCTGTGGATCTCTATGGATACGTCTGTAGATCTTTGTGAATAACTCTGGACCTTTGCGGATAACATTCGGCACAGTACCAGACAGCATTGTGTAGTATAAGAGAGTACAGTACAGTATAATAAACCATGTAATAGTAATGTTTAGTGTAACGTGGTATATATAGGATATTTTATACAATTGTCCAGTAGTCATATTTCATTCTGCACCTTCTTTACTTCTCCATACCTGCCATGGTAGGAAATCCTTAAATTCTGCACAACTCCCATTTCTGAAGGGCCCTGTCCCACCCTGACAGGTCAGCATGTCATGTATAGCATGTGCCACGGCATATACAGCATTGTACACGGACACGGATAACCTGAAGTTTGCGGTATTGTACACGGAACTGTCCACTTTGGTCAGGTCTTCGTTGCCGGTGCACAATGTGACACTAGATACGTTGCCCCTAATATTCTCGCTCCACTTACAGGAAAACACCTGTTCCCAAAACTCCCGTATAAATATATCATTGGGGTACTTTGCTGGGTGTATACTGTAAAGGAAGTTCTGAAAGCCTGGGATATTCGAACTGTATTTGGCCAGACCAATGGTCCCATTGAGAGTGGCCCATAGATCTCTTTGGGTAAAGACAGCAGAGGGCACCCAGCTTCCCACACCGATCCAGACTATTCCAGAGATCCCACTGGTGGTGACAGCCTGCAGGAAGGCGATCAGCTCGGTGGCGTATGCGTACAGGACTATGACGTTGGGTTTGGTTTTGTGTATGTAGCTGATGATGCTGTTGAGACTTTCTTTGCTGGGTGGAGTGGAGAGGGTTTTGGCAAAAGCCACACAAATCCTGTTCTTTGCCATCTCCAGCTTTAGCTTCTGGCTTCCTTGGTCTCCATAGTCATTATTAGAAGACAAGATGCCAACCCAAGACCAGTTAAAGTGCTTGATCATGTGGACCACAGCGGCGGGCTGAGAGTCCACAGTGCCGACTGTTCGTAGAAAAGAAGGGAACTGGATCTTATCGGCCAAGGAGGGAAGAGCTGAGGCGTAGCTGATCTGGAAAGAGAACAGTGGAGGTGGATATGGCAAGAAGCCCCCACGTAGGGAGTTGATTATACATCAACCACATTAACACACGGCCAACCATGTCATGGAAATCGTCCAAAGACCAAATGAAAGAGCAGGAATTGTTGGCCAGTTGCCTGCCTGGGTCAATTTGAAGTAATTTACCCATCTGTATAAAACTATTTACCCCCACCGACCCCTGCATCAACTTAGTTGCCCACCAGGATAAATCTACAGGAGTCAACATAGTTACGTCAGTAGGAATCCAATTGTCCACCAGGGCATCATGGGCACCATGTCCATGTAATTGCTCACTGGGATCAATTTAGTTGCCCACCTGGATCTGCACCGGTCAATGCACTGTCATTTCCAGTCTTCCTCCATCTAGGTACAGTTGTGTTCAAAATAATAGCAGTCAGACATCACTAACCTGATCAATCACTGTTTTTGGTAGAAACGATATTTCTACATGGCAGATAATTTACTAGCGGGTGTGGTAGAGTAATAGAAACCCAACAGACCCAACAGTCAGGACATGCATGCTGCTGATTGTGTGTAATTGAATCACTAATTGAAAGGGGCATGTTCAAAATAATAGCAGTGTGGAGTTCAATGAGTGAGGTCATTAATTCTTTGAAAAAACAGGTGGCAATTATTGCCCTTATTTAAGGAAGGCAGCAAAAGTTGTACATGCTGGTTACAGTGCATTTCTCTCTAAAATTCTGAGGATTCAAAATTCATAGGGTTCATGTACAAAACTAAAATAACTGGATAATATGCAACTGAAACACTAGGAGTCAGGGCCCTGCTCACAAGAGCTTACAATCTACGAGGAATTGGGGGAGACACATCAGGTAGTTGTTTGTGAGCCATTATTGAACTGACAGGAGCAGTGCCGGCCAATCTGCTTCGGGTTTGGGACTACTAGAGGATCAAGTTCAGGCCAGAGGAGTTGGTGGGGGGAGGTTTAGTCAGGGAATAGTCAGTTTAGGTAGCTTGATAAGCCTGCCTGAAAAGATGTGTTTTTAAGGCACGTTTGAAGGTGGAGGAGTTGTGGATTGACCTAGTATTCCGGGGCAGAGTATTCCAGAGGGTAGGTGCAGCTCGAGAAAAGTCTTGAAGACAGGAGTGAGAGGTACGAATTATGGAGGTTATTAATCTTAGGTTGCTAACAGAACAGAGAGCACAAGTAGGGTGGTGGATGGAGATGAGGGAGGGGATGTATGGAGGTGCAGCACTGGGGAGAGCAGGAGTAGGGTGGTAGATGGAGATGAGGGAGGAGATGTATGGAGGTGCAGCACTGGGGAGAGCAGGAGTAGGGTAGTAGGAGATGTATGGAGGTGCAGCACTGTGGAGAGCAGGAGTAGGGTGGTAGATGGAGATGAGGGAGGAGATGTATGGAGGTGCAGCACTGTGGAGAGAAGGAGTAGGGTGGTAGATGGAGATGAGGGAGGAGATGTATGGAGGTGCAGCACTGTGGAGAGCACGAGTAGGGTGGTAGACGGAGATGAGGGAGGAGATGTATGGACGTGCAGCACTGTGGAGAGCAGGAGTAGGGTGGTAGATGGAGATGAGGGAGGAGATGTATGGAGGTGCAGCACTGTGGAGAGCACGAGTAGGGTGGTAGATGGAGATGAGGGAGGAGATGTATGGAGGTGCAGCACTGTGGAGAGAAGGAGTAGGGTGGTAGATGGAGATGAGGGAGGAGATGTATGGAGGTGCAGCACTGTGGAGAGCACGAGTAGGGTGGTAGACGGAGATGAGGGAGGAGATGTATGGACGTGCAGCACTGTGGAGAGCAGGAGTAGGGTGGTAGATGGAGATGAGGGAGGAGATGTATGGAGGTGCAGCACTGTGGAGAGCAAAAGTAGGGTGGTAGATGGAGATGAGGGAGGAGATGTATGGAGGTGCAGCACTGTGGAGAGCAGGAGTAGGGTGGTAGATGGAGATGAGGGAGGAGATGTATGGACGTGCAGCACTGTGGAGAGAAGGAGTAGGGTGGTAGATGGAGATGAGAGAGGAGATGTATGGAGGTGCAGCACTGGGGAGAGCACGAGTAGGGTGGTAGATGGAGATGAGGGAGGAGATGTATGGAGGTGCAGCACTGTGGAGAGCAGGAGTAGGGTGGTAGATGGAGATGAGGGAGGAGATGTATGGACGTGCAGCGCTGTGGAGAGCAAAAGTAGGGTGGTAGATGGAGATGAGGGAGGAGATGTATGGAGGTGCAGCACTGTGGAGAGCAAAAGTAGGGTGGTAGATGGAGATGAGGGAGGAGATGTATGGAGGTGCAGCACTGTGGAGAGCAGGAGTAGGGTGGTAGATGGAGATGAGAGAGGAGATGTATGGAGGTGCAGCACTGGGGAGAGCAAAAGTAGGGTGGTAGATGGAGATGAGGGAGGAGATGTATGGAGGTGCAGCACTGTGGAGAGCAAAAGTAGGGTGGTAGATGGAGATGAGGGAGGAGATGTATGGAGGTGCAGCACTGTGGAGAGCAAAAGTAGGGTGGTAGATGGAGATGAGGGAGGAGATGTATGGAGGTGCAGCACTGTGGAGAGCAGGAGTAGGGTGGTAGATGGAGATGAGAGAGGAGATGTATGGAGGTGCAGCACTGGGGAGAGCACAAGTAGGGTGGTAGATGGAGATGAGGGAGGAGATGTATGGAGGTGCAGCACTGTGGAGAGCAGGAGTAGGGTAGTAGGAGATGTATGGAGGTGCAGCACTGTGGAGAGCAGGAGTAGGGTGGTAGATGGAGATGAGGGAGGAGATGTATGGACGTGCAGCACTGTGGAGAGCAGGAGTAGGGTGGTAGATGGAGATGAGGGAGGAGATGTATGGAGGTGCAGCACTGTGGAGAGCAGGAGTAGGGTGGTAGATGGAGATGAGGGAGGAGAGGTATGGAGGTGCGGCACTGTAGAGAGCAGGAGTAGGGTGGTAGATGGAGATGAGGGAGGAGATGTATGGAGGTGCAGCACTGTGGAGAGCAGGAGTAGGGTGGTAGGAGATGTATGGAGGTGCAGCACTGGGGAGAGCAGGAGTAGGGTGGTAGGAGATGTATGGAGGTGCAGCACTGGGGAGAGCAGGAGTAGGGTGGTAGATGGAGATGAGGGACGAGATGTATGGAGCTGCAGCACTGTGGAGAGCAGGAGTAGGGTGGTAGATGGAGATGAGGGAGGAGATGTATGGACGTGCAGCACTGTGGAGAGCAGGAGTAGGGTGGTAGATGGAGATGAGGGAGGAGATGTATGGAGGTGCAGCACTGTGGAGAGCAGGAGTAGGGTGGTAGATGGAGATGAGGGAGGAGATGTATGGACGTGCAGCACTGTGGAGAGCAGGAGTAGGGTGGTAGATGAAGATGAGGGAGGAGATGTATGGAGGTGCAGCACTGTGGAGAGCAGGAGTAGGGTGGTAGATGGAGATGAGGGAGGAGATGTATGGAGGTGCAGCACTGTGGAGAGCAGGAGTAGGGTGGTAGATGGAGATGAGGGAGGAGATGTATGGAGGTGCAGCACTGTGGAGAGCAGGAGTAGGGTGATAGATGGAGATGAGGGAGGAGATGTATGGAGGTGCAGCACTGTGGAGAGCAGGAGTAGGGTGGTAGATGGAGATGAGGGAGGAGATGTATGGAGGTGCAGCACTGTGGAGAGCAGGAGTAGGGTGGTAGATGGAGATGAGGGAGGAGATGTATGGAGGTGCAGCACTGTGGAGAGCAGGAGTAGGGTGGTAGATGGAGATGAGGGAGGAGATGTATGGAGGTGCAGCACTGTGGAGAGCAGGAGTAGGGTGGTAGATGGAGATGAGGGAGGAGATGTATGGAGGTGCAGCACTGTGGAGAGCACGAGTAGGGTGGTAGATGAAGATGAGGGAGGAGATGTATGGAGGTGCAGCACTGTGGAGAGCAGGAGTAGCGTGGTAGATGGAGATGAGGGAGGAGATGTATGGAGGTGCAGCACTGTGGAGAGCACGAGTAGGGTGGTAGATGGAGATGAGGGAGGAGATGTATGGAGGTGCAGCATTGTGGAGAGCACGAGTAGGGTGGTAGATGGAGATGAGGGAGGAGATGTATGGAGGTGCAGCATTGTGGAGAGCTTTGTGGGTGAGGGTGAGAAGTTTAAACTGTATTCTGTGGTGGATTGGCAACCAGTAAAGTGACTAGCACAGACTAATAACATCAGTGTAGCGGTTGGTTGGATGGATAGATGAGCCTGGCTGCTGCATTTAGAACAGACTAAAGGGGGGAGAGATTAGTGAGAGGGAGACCGATTAGTAATGCGTTGCAGTAGTCAAGACGAGAATGAATCAAGGCAACAACAAGAGTTTTTGCCGTTTCCACCGTAAGAAAAGGGCGGATTCTGGAGATATTCCTGAGGTGCAGACGACAATAGCGTGTAAGTGATTGAATATGGGGAAAAAAGGAGAGATCGGAGTCAAATGTGGCCCCAAGACAACGGGCATGTTGCACAGGAGTTATGATAGTGCTGCAGACCGAAATTGAGATATCAAGTTTAGGTGAGTTAGTAGATGGGGGAAAGACAAGAAGTTCAGTTTTTGAGAGGTTCAGTTTTAGATACAGAGAGGACATGATGTTAGAGACAGCTGCCAGACAATTACTGGTGTTTTGGAGTAAAGCAGGGGTGATGTCAGGGGATGAAGTGTATAGTTGGGTGTCGTCAGCATAGAGATGGTATCGAAAGCCAAATCTACTGATACTCTGTCCGATGGGGGCTGTATAAAGGGAGAAGAGTAGAGGACTTAGTACTGAGCCCTAAGGAACGCCGACATCAAGAGGAAGAGGAAAAGAAGAAGAGCCAGTGAATTATACACTAAAGGAGCGACCAGAGAGATAGGAAGAGAACCAAGAGCGAGCAGTGTCCTTAAGGCCAGTTGAGTGGAGTATGGTGAGGAGAAGTTTATGGTCTACGGTATCAAATGCTGCAGAGAGATCCAGCAGAATCAGTAGAGAATAGTCACCATTTCTTTTTGCTGTTAGGAGATCGTTGGACACTTTAGTAAGGGCAGTTTCTGTAGAGTGAAGAGGGCGGAAGGCAGATTGTAAGGGGTCAAGAAGAGAGTTTGCAAAGAGATAGCTTATTAAGCGAGAGTAGACAAGACGTTCAAGGAGTTTAGAGATGAAGGGGAGGTTAGAAACAGGTCGGTAGTTAGCAGCACAGGTCGCGTCAAGAGATGGTTTCTTTAGTAGTGGGGTTATAACAGAGTGTTTGAAGAAGGTTATAGTTAGGTGATGACAGCTGGTGAGAGGGACTGGAGGAGTTGTGATGGAACAGGATCACTGCTACAGGTTGTGGGTCGAGAAGAAGAGAGAAGCCTGGAGACTTCTTCCTCTGTTATAGGGTCAAAAGAGGAGAGAGAGCATGTGGAGGATTGAAATTATTTGGGGACTGGGAGAATCTTTCCTGACGGATACTGCCACTCTGGTCTCTGAAGTAAGTGGCCATGCCATCAGCGCAGAGGTCAGTGACCGGTTCTGGAACTTTAGAGCTTAGAAGGGAGTGAAAAGTGTCAAAGAGTGAGGAGATGAGAGAGGTGAAGTACTTTTGTTTGGCAATGTTGAGAGCCGAATTATATGTTTGAGCATAAACTTATAATGGAGAAGTCTGCTGATATTTTCTCCATAAGCGTTCTGCACATCTGGAGGAGTTGGTTGACTCCGAGCAGCACGGACGTCCAGCAGATCTCAGAGACAGCGGATATACAACTAAGTATCAGTGACGGGATTCAGAGGAAAGAAAATCTTCAAACATTTCTCAGTTTATATAGTGAATGTTTGCGTTTGTAAAGAAGAATACAAACAATACAAACTAATATTCACTTTTCTTAAATTTTTTTAGAGGAACAACACAAATGTGATATATTTGTCTTCATGTTTTGATTTGGAATAGAATGTGTCGTGTTCCCAATGCATCTGTGTGGACGGAAATAAAAGCTATTAGAAGGATTTTGAGCTTTTTTTTTACTTTTTTAAACACTGCTATTATGTTGAACACAACTGTACCTAGTTACCTGCAGGCATGAGTCTCGCTGCCCTCCTCTGAACCTTCCCCGGTCTCCCATGTCCCCCCTGTAGTGCCCCGTCTTATACTGTTTGTTCCTCTTTACCTGTGGGAAATGCGTCAGTCCCAGAATTTGAGCAATGGCAACCGACCCAGACGATGGCGAATCTCCAACCACTGCAGATAATGTTGGCGGCGCTGAGCGACAGATGTAATTTGGCACCTTGGATTGATTTCCTGACAAGTAACACATGACTCCGTCCACCGCGGCCAAGTCTGAATAACAGGAGTCATAAACCTCGTAGCCCAATGTCACATTCGGCATCAGCAGTGAATTGGCGTTGATTTGATTAATGGCGAATAACATTGCAAGAACGTATTGGTATTTGTCCATGTAAAACCTAAAGAAAATGATCAAGGTGAAATCATCAAAAACAGTATGTTAGACTTCGAAAAATGCATGGGGGGCCTCCATCATAGACCATCAGCTCTACTGCATCTCACAGACTGAGCTCTGCTACATCTGTATTTCTGTATTGCTATGTCTGTACAGGAACCTGTTGCTACTTGGAAACCACCAACATGTAGGCTTCCTGGAATTCAGTAGTTCTAATATTTCAATATGATTTATGTGGGTGCCAAGGACAGACTGGCGTCTTAACATCCGAAAATGATAAAAGTCTAATGCACTTATAAACAGCTAATATAAAACCCGTCACTAACCCTAAAACATAACCTTTAGACCTTAACCCCTACTAACCCAAACTCACTAAGGGTCCATTCACATGGCAGAATTTTGGTATGGACGCCACTCCACGATTCTGCCAGCAGTCAGATAGTGTCAGACCTCCGTTGTTTTCAATGGGGAGAAGGGGGGGCAGCGCTTAAATGCTCTTGTGGCTTAGCTCCATTCAATGAAAGCTAATCCACAAGGGGGTCCACTGCATCTGAAGTGAACAACAGCGCCAAAATCCGCCCTGCGAACGGGCCCTCAAACCTAACCAGAACTCCTAACCTCTCCGCTTTACATAACTGAAGCTCAATAATCAGTTCTAAACATTTTGAATCTATACTGTGTTTCAATTCCTCACATTTCTAAGCAATTGGCTTGCTGTCAGTGAATGAGAACACCCCTGTTTCCATTCAGAGGCAGTTAGCCTGTACATGACAAGAGAGCTGCATACAATTGTGTCCAGTGTAGACAATGCCCTCGCTGCTACATTGTATCAGTCCATTGTGGGTATTGGATACAATTGTATCCACCTCTCAGCGGACGGTCGTTCCTGCTTCACGGGTTCACTTACGTTTCACACTGTCGGGACGGAGGTTTTGATGCAAATGTTAAGGTTTTTTTGACAGTTTTTTGATGGACTGGAATGAGTCCTCCAATGATGATCTGCCCCTCGTGTTTATAAGCAGGTAATGGCGGCTCCAAGGATTGACAGGACGGGGACGCGTCAGACGTCTGTAAGATGATAAACTCAGCCACCCAGCCCAAAACAAGCATCGCCTGGAAGAGAAACCAGCAAAATGAGAAAATGA